>NW_021963604.1:600000-900000 GCF_901765095.1 Microcaecilia unicolor | reverse complement strand
AAGTATTTGTGCCAATACAAATTTAGGCACACAATTCACATATCCTTTGGGTTGTAAAATTGTGTGGGGTGACCTTTCAGCATTGTGTCTTTAATTACCTTAATGAAAAATAGTCTAAAGACATAAGCATCTAGCCAGGAAATCTGTAGTTCCAATTCATACTCCCCTTATTTCCTTTTAGCTTCTGCCCGTCTGGGAAGTTGAATATCAGTTTGTTTTGTAATCAGCTTAAAAAAGAGACACACACATATGTCCTCAAAACATTTTGTCACATACTCATGTACAATCATTAACAGCAATACGACAGTGTTTGGTAGGATAGTTTACAAGGGTTCTATACAGTAATCCTCATTCTAATATATGACCAATTTAATATTTCAAAGTCTCCCGCCAGAGAATGGGAGAAAACCCTTAGTAAATCAAAAGGTCCACATCTCAGTGTCTTTAATATCCGTCTTTATCATTTCAGGTTAGGACAGTGCTTTAAATGTAGTATCTATATGCAGAAGTATTATCTGACTTAAAATACGACGTATTCTCCAGATAATACTTCTGCTTTTTTATCCATTGGTCTTCTCGTTGACAAAGTGAAGAAATGTTCCAGTTCCAGCACTGCCTTGGTAACTAACCAGCACATGAGGCATTCTGTGATACAGGCAATGATGAAACCAGCAGCTTCCCTTTCTCAGGTTTCTTGTTTTGAAATAGTTCTGTTAGTCCAGTGTGTGTGAAGAAGCTTCTCCATTTTGTCAGGTCACATGTATGAATGTAATCCAGTAGGAAATCATGGGGCCCTTTTACTAAGCCGCATAGGCGCCTACGTGCATCCTATGCACGTCAATTTTGAACTACCGCCTGGCTACCGTGAGGCCTGGGCGGTAATGGTAAGTAGCATACTATGGAAAGATCAGCCACAAAATGTGGAGGAACACTCTATCCCTACAACCGTAATACGCACAGGCTAAAGAGTAGGGTGGGTAAACTCTTTCCAAAACACACAAGGGAGACGCAATGATTCTCATACTTGATATTTTATTGAAAATACGTCAAAAGACTCGACACAGCGGCTGTGTTTTGGTGCATAGGAGCCTGCCTCCGGCGTCTAGGAAAAATACTCAGACACAACAATACATAATAACACAATGATAAAAATATATAAGTAATATTTCATTTAAAAAAGTTAATAAAAAGCCATTAAAAAAATCAGTAACATTTAAAAACTAAAGACTAAGCAATGGATTATCCCTAAGTCCATTTTAATATGGTATATGGACTTTTCCTTTAGGAAGCCATCCGAACCTTTTTTAAACCCCGCTAACTGCTTTTACTACATTCTCTGGCAATGAATTCCAGAGTTTAATTACACATTAAGTGAAGAAATATTTTGATCTGATCTACTTTAAGTTTACTACTTTGTAGCTTCATTGCGTGCCCCCTAGTCCTAGTACTTTTTGGAAACAGTAAACAATTAATTCGCGTCCACCCATTCCACTTCACTCATTATTTTATAGTCCTCTATCATATCTCCCATCAGCCATCTTTCCTCCAAGATGTATTGGTTATATCTTTTGACTACTGTGAATTCTAATTTTGGGAGTTTTATTTTAATTGTAATAGTTGGAATGGAATCGCTTCAGGCATCTCACTGATAAAGAAGCATGTAGCAAAATGGAACTAAATAAAATCTCTCTTTATATAAAAGGCACCTCCAACATTCTAATGAAGCCTCCAGCTGGAAGTTTGAGGCGGTCTAGATATCCGGTGTGCCCATGAGTGTCTGCCCCGCCCTCACGTCACAACGTGATGACGTCGATGGCGGAGCAATGACACTCGAGGGGCGAAACAGACAAGGCACAGGCACTGAGGTGGACCAGGAACAACGTGGGATGGAGGGAGGCAGGCAGGCAGACAGCCTCAACGTCAGAGGGTGAAACGGACAAGGCGCGGAGGCGGACCAAGATCGTCGCTCACCACACTCCCTCAGAGTTCACAGAACCCTGGCAACTGCAACCCCTCCCATCCACCCAAACACAGGGTCAACGCGCACTCGCACCCCCGACCCGGAGGCCGCCACTCACTCCCCGAGGTCGACGGAGGCAGCGCTTTAAAGTAATGCCCGCTGACAGGAAGAGAAGCACAGTACAGCAGCCTCGCGTTCAGCTTTCCCCATCTCTCTCTGCGTCCCGCCCTCATTTCCTGTTTCGCAGACAGAGAAGGGGAAAGCTGAACACAAGGCTGCTGTACTGTGCTTCTCTTCCTCTCAGCTGGCATTACTTTAAAGCGCTGCCTCCGTCGACCTTGGGGGGGTGAGTGGCGGCCTCCGGGGGGGGGGGGGGGCAAGTGAGCGACGGCATGCTGACCCTGTGTTTGTGCGGGTGGGAGGGGTTCCAGTTGCCGGGGTTCTGCAAACATTGAGGCACTGTGGTGAGTGGTGACCTTGGGGTGGGGGGGGAGTGAACGACCAGCGACCTGAGGGGGGAGGGGTGCTGTTTTCAGAGGGACGGAGGGAGGGGGCCTGGAAATCAAAGGGAGAGGGAGGGAGGGGCCCTGGAAATCAAAGGCCACAGAGGTAGACAAAGGGAGGGGATGCCTACAACTCACAGGGGACAGCGAGGAGGGCCTACAACTCAGAGGGCAGAGAGGGGGACACTCTATATGGGTGAAAGGAAACATACAGAGACATATGGAGAGGAGGGGAGACCAGGGGGACAGAACAGATTGCTCGATGTGGACAGGAGGGGACGCCAGGGGACAGGACACACTACACTCACTCAGACACACACGCTGGCTCTGTCTCAATCACAAACTCACACGCTCTCTCTCTCACACACATACTCTCTCCTAACAGTTCCCTTAAAAACAAAATTGCCATTACAGAACCTTGCTAGCGCCCGTTTCATTGCGTTCAAAAACGGGCCTTTTTTCCTAGTACCTATATATTTTTGGGGTGAATATAATAATGAGAAATGTTTTGTACACAAGGCCCTCTGTTTGAGAAACTTCTATTCCGGGTGATAAGTACGCTCTCAAACGGTTAGCACATTTCTGAAGACAGTTACTAGCCTGCATGAATAAACACGGCTTAACAGGATAGAAGCAACACGGCTTTTGTAAAGGGAAGTCGTGCCTCACCAGTCTATAGATAAGGTGAGGCAGTTGATACAGTGTATTTAGATTTTTAGAAATAATTTGAAGTACCACCTCATGAGACACTCCTGCGGAAATTAAAAACTGCTGGGGTAAAAGGCAATGCCCTTTGGTGGACTGGAAATTGGTTAAAAGATAGAAAATAGATGGAAAAGTGAATAGCGGAGACCCCTAGAGATATGAACTGATAAAATGATCTGGAAAAGGAGTAATGACTGAGATGACCAAAACTGCAGATTACACAAAATAGATTGTAAGGCATTGCAGCAGGGCCTGATGAGTCTGGCATCCAAATAGAAGAAATTTAATGTGGAGAAATTTTAGTGGGAGGCAGCAAGAGCACATATTAAATGCACTTCTTCCTTTACTGGTCCAAAAAGCTGGACCCAACCACTTCTCAACTGGTCTCATTGCAAAATGTGCTGATTCAGGAGAAACACACCAGCCACTGGCGATCTGAAAATTTGGAAAAGAAGGCTCGGCAACCAAGTACCCCTAAAATCCCAATGCCAACATTATGTAAAAAATAGGGCTTTAGCAGCAGGGAGGGGGATTATTAGACCACCAGGGATCAGAGAGCCCCTAGGAAAGGAGGTCCAGTGGGAGGGAGGCTCCAACTTGAGCCACTGCCGCAGCTTAGGCCTGATTTTTGCCAGTGGGACACAGGGACTCCTACTCGTATTCCACACTGTGAAACGCACTCTGCCCAATGCTTACAGCAAGCACTTTTCAACTTCTTATTTTACAGTAGGTGCTCAGCTTCTGTTCCTATGCTGGTGCCTCCTAAAATTGTTTGATAGTTATACAATCATGACTAAATAGATATGGAGGGGCTTGAGTGTAAATTTTAAGGGGCTTCGACATTAGCTTCAGAACCTTTAGTACAAGAATAGTGCTGGGCAGACTTCTACGGTCTGTGCCTTGAAAATGGTCAGAACAATTCAAACTCGGGTATAAAGTATCACATACCATGTAAAATGAGTTTATCTTGTTGGGCAGACTGGATGGACCATACAGGTCTTTATCTGCCGTCATTTACTATGTTATATTACTAGTTTACCATTTTCTGTCTATGATGTACTTTTCATAGTTTTCAAAGGTTGTTTTTGAAATAATTATTAAGAGCATTAAAATAGAGTAAATATGGTTTCAACAACATTTTATTAAAGTAATTCATTTTGATTTGTAAAAAATAAAGTTCAAGCATTCACAAAGACCTTGATCCTGTATAAACAAGAAAGAAAACTACCCCCTCCCCCAAGCCCAACATAAAAGTAAACACAAAAAAACAAACAGTTTTAGATTGGTTTTATTTTGAAGTGTAAACCAATCAGACTGAAGACGAGACACTTGAGATCCTGCACCAGGTAATAAAAAACTCGCAAGCCTTCGGGATCCCTAGAAAACACAAAAAAATTCAAAATCAGCACACAACACAGCTGGCTCAGAAATCAAAGCTAATTTTAAAACACTCTGCGTCTATATTTCAATGTTGCGAGGGAGGGAAGACCTCCACAACGCTACCAATAAGTGAATGTATATTTTAATGATACTACTAAAATATGTAAAATGAGAAAGGTTTTAAAAACAATAAAATAAATAAAAATAAAAATAAAAAGAGGGCCCAATATTCAGTCATTTATCTGGCTAATGAACATAAGAACTTAAGCACTGCATACTAGGCCAGATCAAAGGTCCATCAAGCCCAGTATCCTGTTTCCAAGAGTGGTCAATCCAGGTCACAAGTACCTAGCAAGATCCCAGAACAGTAAAACAGATTTTATGCTGCTTATTCTAGAAATACTGTCAACTGTCAGTGGCAATGTTCTACTACTTAGGTTTATATACCTTACTCGAACAGGTAGAACAAGTACGTGGACGTTTTGTAGATACTACTTATCTTAGTAGGGAAGTCTCATAAGATCACACAGGGTAAATTGTACATACCCCTGTTTCGTGATAGTTGTAATCATCAACTTACCCTACCTCCCTCCTCTATAGTGGTAATATTCTAATCTTTCTCTTGTTTGTTCAATTATTTTTACATCTGTTTGACAACCACCAGAGGTGTGACTATTCTTATTACAACATAGACGTCATGAGCTTTAGTGTTCGAACAATCTGACCATCTTGAACAAGCTGTATAGAAGAGCAGAACTTAGCTTAAATCTTGCAGTGCGGAACCTCTCCCCGACAGGTGCCTGTTTCGCACAACACGGCTTTCTCAAGGGGTTGCTGGCGCACTTATCAGCTGAACAGCCTGTCCTTACTTAAGGAGAGGTTGCACCATGGTGCAATACAAAGGCATTATAACATTCTCATTTTTGTTTTCCATTCCTTTCCTAACATTCTATTTGCTTTCTTAGCTGCCTCTGCACATTGAGTAGAGTGTTTCAACATACACACCTAGATTTTTCTTCTGGGCAGCAATTCCTCTGCATCAAATAGCTATAGTTTGGTTTCCTCTTTCCCACATGCATCACTTTGCACTTGCTCACATTATCAGCACTTTGCATTTGACTTGCCATTCTTTATGCTGTTTCCCATTATTTTCAGTTGTATCCTTCTTCCATTTGCTGAAGGGTTTTCTTTTAGCTCTAATAGCTTCCTTCACCTCACTTTTTAGCCATGCCAACTGTCATTTGGCCTTCCTCCTTTTTTAATAACTGGAATCTATCTGGTCTGAGCTTCTAGGATAATACACTATTGACTATCATCTATGCCTGATGTAAATTTTTGACCTTTGCAGCTGCTCCTTTATGGTTAAAAAACAAAACAAAAAAAGAACACACATTTCTCCTCATTTTATCATAAGTATCCTTTATGAATTAAATGCTAACGTATTGGATTTGCTGTGGTAGCCCTTACCCGAGTAAATGGCTTAGATATAGATGTCAGTGGATATTCAGTCAGTAAAGAACCAGAGTATAGTAAGGAAGGAACAAAAATGAGAAAAAGAATGATCCAGATAAATCAAATGTACTATGTAAACAAAATGTTTTATGTGGTGGTGGAGAGATCTCAGAGTGTGAACTCACCCAAGCGAGACTACACCAAAGTGATTTACGCCTCTAAGGGTGGACAAGTTTCTCCATCATAGAACTTCTCCACTAATTTTTATTTTATTTCTTTTGTGAGCCAAAACCCTCATGTGCACTTATTGCAATAAAAATTATAACTTAATGCAATATTTTACAATATCTGGATCAATTCTCTCATTTGCTCCGTCCAGTGTCTTGCACCTAACAAACGACAAATATATATATATAGAGAGAGAGAATGAATGTCTCTCCTATAATTTTTCTTTCACCAATTCACTGGAATACTGATGTGCTGAATTCAGTAGCACTATCCGGAGACTTACACTAAACACGCCAGAACTCAATCTGGAAAGTGGCACTAAACACGCCTGAACTCAATCCGGAGAATGCCCTTAAACATAATGAAAGTAATTCAGAGTAGCACTACACACGAGAGCTTATCTGGATAGTGCCCCTAAAGCCGCTGGAAGTAATCCGGAGAATGGCAATAAAAAGATGGGAGCTTAATCCGGAGAATGGCACTATACACATTGGAAGTAATCCGGACAATGGTAGTGTTCAACTTTTTCTAAGCATTGCTATCCAGATAAAGCTGGGTCAGACTATTCCTTCTCAGATGTCTAACCAGGCTGTTAGCATCTTTAGAGCCAAAAGTGGATTCTCATGAACCACAATTGACTGTGCAACAAAATGCATTTAACTCTTTCTCAAACTTCAGTTCAGCAAGCTGAGAGCCTCTCCACTAACTTAGTCAAAGGTCAAGTGAATTTAGAGCTTAAACGTGAGAGTTTGAAAAATTATGCAGAAGGAACCTTTGGCTATTAATTTTCCTAAGATACTGGGAGTATCAGTGCAAGATACATATTTAAGAAGTATCTTTTCGAGATTCTTTGTATGCCTAAGGAATCTATGCCCTCCTACGTCTACAGTTTTTAATTTTCCTCCATTTAAGAAGAAACAAGGGGATGGTGAAGTGGATCATCCCTCTCCTCTATCTGAAGACAGTTTAAATCTAACTGTGTTTTTGGAGTCCTCAAAAGAGGAATTAGTGACCCCCATTTGCTTTGATTGTTACCATGGTGTTTAACTATGATAGAGACTGGCTTTTGAAACTTTACTTTCGAAATGGAGATACTTTACATAAGTACATAAGTAATGCCACACTGGGAAAAGACCAAGGGTCCATCGAGCCCAGCATCCTGTCCACGACAGCAGCCAATCCAGACCAAGGGCACCTGGCAGCTTCCCAAATGTACAAACATTTTATACAAGTTATTCCCGAAATTGTGGATTTTTCCCAAGTCCTAACCACTAGGCCACTCCTTCACTGTTGCTACTATTGGAGATTCTACATGGAATGTTGCTACTATTGGAGATTCTATACGGAATGTTGCTATTCCACTAGCAACATTCCATGTAGAAGGCTGCGCAGGCTTCTGTTTCTGTGAGTCTGACGTCCTGCACGTATGTGCAGGATGTCAGACTCACAGAAGCAGAAGCCTGCACGGCCACCACATTGGTGATCTGCAAGGGCTGACTTCTACATGGAATGTTGCTAGTGGAATAGCAACATTCCATGTAGAATCTCCAATAGTAGCAACATTGGTAGGAGTGGCCTAGTGGTTAGGGTGGTGGACTTTGGTCCTGGGGAACTGAGTTTGATTCCCACTTCAGGCACAGGCAGCTCCTTGTGACTCTGGGCAAGTTACTTAACCCTCCATTGCCCCAGGTACAAATAAGTACCTGTATACAATATGTAAGCCGCATTGAGCCTGCCATGAGTGGGAAAGCGCGAGGTACAAATGTAACAAAAAAAAAAAAAAAAAAAATTTTTAATGTTCTCTTCTCATCTTCCACAGATATATCACAAGCTCCCCTCCCCCATTGGCCAATAGTTAGATACAGCCCTACAGGGTAGCTCTCTGATCAGTTTCTCTGCCCGCATCCCCTCAAGCCACAGGGCTCAGACAAAAGCTGGAGTCTGCACTCCTCTCCAACATATCCCACAAAGACAACTTACTTGGACTGATTTACGTCAATGAGGGAACCTATTTTTGATGTCGTGAATGAAATGTGTTCATCACCGATCACAATCTCCAGCTCCTGGAAGGAAAAAATGTTTGAGGACAGTGAATAACTGGGCAAACTAGCAAACCTACTTTACTATAAAAAAAAAATCTTAATTTGCAATAAACATTTAACCTACTTTAACATTTCAAAAGCAGATCATCCAATTGTTTTCACTTAATATATATAATGAGAGAGAGAGAGAGAGAGAGAGGCCCATGATGAGGAGGGAATTTCACAAGGTTTGTTGAGTGGTTTTTCTTTCTAATTGTTTATTTTATTTATTTGGATTTTGCTCACAGCCTTTTTCAGTAGTAGCTCAAGGTGAGTTACATTCAGGTACACTAGGTATTTCCCTATCCCTGGAGAGCTCACAACCTAATTTTGTACCTGAGGCAAGAAGAAATTAAGACTTTACCTGCTAATTTGTTTTCCTTTAGTCCCTCCAGATCAGCCTAGACAGATGGGTTATACACTCCTACCAGCAGGTGGGTCTTGACTGAGAACTACAGAATTCTGGTGGAGCCTATAAGTTAGCTGTGCAGTCTCTCCCAGACTCAGTATGAATGCAACAAGCAGAAAGAACCAACAAATCTCCCTTAACCCTTCTCTCCCATGGCTTCAAAATCCCACACAATGTGCAGGAATGTTGTGCTGCAAAGGAAGCAGCTGCTTCAAAACAGCAAGAGTGGCCACAGCGAATCCACTGCTGTAAATAAGCTGTACAACGCTCATTGGTTCCTTGTATACTCTCCATAAAGGCAGCTCCATCACTTAAAGAAGATTTTTTTTTAGTTAAAAAAAAAAACGCAGGTCAGATCATAACAAAAAGTAGCACATGTGAGTTTATCTTGTTGGGCAGACTGGATGGACCGTGCAGGCCTTTTTCTGCCGTCATCTACTATGTTACTATGTTATGTTACTATAACAGTACAGGCGGGTTCTAGGCCGGTCTGGAGGGACTAAAGGAAAGCAAATTAGCAGTTAAGGTTTAGTTGCTGTAAAATAACACACTTCAGAGAGGCAAAAGTATGGTTCACTTTTGCCTCTCTGAAGTGTGTTATTTTAAAGCAACTAAAATTGGAAATATATGGCGGGGATAGAAAGCTTGCTCTCCTACAACAGGAACAAGGATGGATCTATCGCCTGAACACATTACAACCTAACGGGCTGAATACAAAAATAGAATGGAATCAGTTCTTCTAAGTCAGCTGTCACTCCAAGTTCCGTGAGTACGTCATACACAGCTGAGGATTGAACATCCAGTAGGAAGGAGGAGTCTAATCTAGCGCGTCTGACATCACCATGGCATAAATATCACCGCCATTTTGTCTGGCATTAGAAGACAGAGAACACGGCATCTGAAGTAAGAAAGGTTATTGAACACAGAGAAAAAAAGGTTTTTTTGAACACGGGGGAGAGGTATCCGAGTATAAAGCGTTGTGTCATTTTTGCAGACACTACAGTACAGACTCAGTCAAGTAAATCCCACGGACCCTGATGCAGGAGGCGAAACTCGGGCCGTGGACGGGGTTAAAAAGACTGAACGACTGTATACATAAGACTGCACAGTTGACAAACGGCAGCAAGCTAAGTAACCCTCATATAAATTCATTCTAAAACCTACAGCAAAGGCATTTGAGGGCTACACTGACAGAAGAGGTTTTTCAGCCAGTGATGATCAGGCAGTGCTCCCCATAGTTGGATTCAACAAAAGGAGTATGTGCTTGGGTTTGAGGCTTTTCCTCCTATAAACATATGACTTGACACTACATTATAAGTAGAGGTCACAGGGTTTTGATTTGAGTTATTTTACAATTACAGATTCTCTACGTGCTCCTATTTATATCTAGAGGCCTCTCAAACTCATGCCATACTTTGTATTGTTATTTGAATATTTTTACTGCTGTAATTGTCTATTTGCTTATGTGTGATTTATTCTTACTCTACACCGTCTTGAGTGAATTCTTCCAAAAAGGTGGTAAATCCTAACAAATAAATAAACAAAAAAAACCAAAAACAAATAGAAACCCAGATATTGTCGCATGTGAAATTCTACACTTTTAATAGGTCTAGAAGATCCAACAATTGTTCTCCATTCATATCTCCATCATCACCTAAGGGAGAAAAGGATTTAGCCTCTGAATTGTTGGTCTTTCAAGCACTGAGAAATTAGAAAAGCTTATCATTAAGTTTAGACAATATGTATAGTTATGCTCTTTTCAGGAAATGTCTTAAGACTACTCTTTCTCGAAGATTTTTATGTTAGGTTTTAGCTTAATCTTTTACAAATAATTATTACTTCTCTGTAATTCCTGAGTTTTTGTCAGTTTTCTTTTTTCTTTACCCGAGGCAAAACATTGACACAACATACATTGTTGTAAACAACAGCAGCAAACACTGGTTTCAAAAGTAACTAAGCAAATGGAACCTCTAGCCTTTTAACGTTTTTAACATTGCAAACAACCCAAGGAAGGGGGGGGGGAAGGAGGGAGGGAGGGAAAGAAAGAAAGGGGAAAACAGAGAAAAAGAAATCTGTAAATGGGAGAATAAAAGGTACCCTACCAGTCTCAAAAGAAAAATAACTAGTCCATATGAGCAGTTCAGAAGCATAGAAAATTCAGTTTCTCCCTCAAACGGTTTCCATATCTTAGTCCATCCACTAAGAGGCATATTTTCAAAGCACTTAGCCTTCCAAAGTTCCATAGAAACCTATGGAACTTTGGAAGGCTAAGTGCTTTGAAAATACACCTCCTAAGCAGTTAATGATGCCAAACTGCACTGAGGTACTCCATATCATAGATCTATCACAGCCATTTACACACTAAAGTATTTGTCTTGGTTTTCCCGAGTTTGTAAACCACTTTGAACCTTAGTGCTACAAATGGTATAGAAGTTTATTGTAATGTAATGTATAAACTGGGTCAGGAGAAAAAGCCCAAGACACCCCCAAACTTGACAAACACAGCAGAAATACTGGTTCAGGGGAAAAATACCCCCACAAGCCTAAAAGGCTCCTAGGCAAACGGAGCTCAGAATAGAAAGCCTCCATCGAAGGAATTATAGCTCAACTGAAAACTAGATAGAAACAAAGTCAAGAACTGCAGGATGGAGGAGGGGAGCCAGAACATACTGCCCAAAAACTGCCTGCCAGCAAGGCAAAAACCTGGCTGCTGCCAACTGAGCACAAAACAAAGGAAGACTGCGGAGCAATATCAAACCACAGACTGCTCTTTTTTTTTTTTTTTTAACACAGAGAAAAGATGAGGTTCACTTCCCAAGCATTCAAGGACCCTAGACCAGAGGCCGAGGCCAGAGGCCAGAGGCCGAGGCACAAAATGGACCTCCAGAAACAATAAGGAACCAGGAGAGTATGGGGAGGGAGGGACCCGGCAACCATGGTTCGACACCCGCATGGGTTGTAGCCCCAACCAATATCTAAGGAGCCCTGGGAGAAAAGTAGAAAAATTAGAAGCCAGAATGAATTACAAACACTGCTGATCCCAGTAACTTCCACCCCCCCTCACCCCAAAGGACCAAGAATCCCCAGGCCCACCGGACCAGTCGAGACTGCAGGCCCACAAAGCAGAACTGTGATGCTAAATTAAAAATACAAACATTTTTAAATAAAGGTCTAGAACAGCCATTTAGCATACAAAGCATCCACCACTCACCTGCCGGCCTACTCTGTCTGGGGGAGGCCACAAGCATCGTCTTCTTTCGTTATTTCACTGTCATCTATTATTCGCTTCAATTCTTCCATGACGCTTTTATGGACATATGCTAGAAAATGCAACATTGAACAACATACAAAAAAACTGAGACTGCAAGACTTTCAGAAGAAAATGATCAGAAAATGAACAAGAAATGATTCAAAAATAAAAGTTCTATGGAAACCCTAAGAAACCAGAATAACCACTGGATGAAGTCCCCAGATACAAATCTCATTCTAGCAACGCTTATCCTCAAGCTGCTGCTAAGTAAGACATTTGGCCATGGCCTTGTTCTCTCTTTGCTCAATTTACCAATCATAAACTTGCATTTAACAAGCTGTTAATGCAACTCCTATTTCAGCAGGCAGCAGTGCTAATCATCTAATAAGCAAGTACATAAGTAATGCCACACTGGGAAAAGACCAAGGGTCCATCGAGCCAGCATCCTGTCCACGACAGCGGCCAATCCAGGCCAAGGCACCTGGCAAGCTTCCCAAACGTACAAACATTCTATATACGTTATTCCTGGAATTCTGGATTTTTCCCAAGTCCATTTATTGGCGGTGTATGGACTTGTCCTTTAGGAAACCATCCAACCCCTTTTTAAACTCTGCTAAGCTAACCGCCTTCACCACTTTCTCCGGAAACGAATTCCAGAGTTTAATTATACGTTGGGTGAAGAAAAATTTTCTCCGATTTGTTTTAAATTTACTACACTGTAAAAGTGGGGTTTTTATGTTTAAGGTGTTTACAGACACCTGCTGCGATTGTGATATAAGATTAGGCCCAGAGAGAACAGAAAGACCACCTCTAATATGTATTCCACATCACAGAAAACCAAGTCCAGATGCAATGAAGTTTGGGAAGCACTGTGCCCAGTTTAGTGCAGACTTTTGTACTACTGCAACCTTCCGATGCTAAAAGGTAACTCAGTACACACATCATTAAACTCCATGATAATGAAGGATCAGCTATTAAACGCAGATGCAAAGAAATGTGCAAAAGTCCCGAAGGCTGAGCACGTGGATTTCTAATGTTAGGGCTTTAACACCAGACCTGAGGAGTGAAAGTAGCTCATTCTTCTATAAACCCTGTGGGAATTCAGGGTATTTCTCTTCTTCCTTCTGTTGAGAATGAAGAAACTGCAACTTGTGCTTAATTTGTTCAAGTGCTTTGGAGGGGGGGGGGGGGGGAGGAGGAGTGGACAAGCAGCCCAATGGTTAGTGCAGTGAGCTGGGAACTGGGTTCAACTCCCACTACAGGTCTCTGTGACCCAGGGCAAGTCACTTAACCCTTCACTGCTCCAGGTACCCACCACAGATAATTACTTGTATATACTGTCAGGTACTTTCTTTAAGAGTGCTTAAAGAATCTAGTGTAATGACCTGAGAAGTGCCACATCTTAATTGCTTCGAGTTTATGTATAGCGTGACAATTGACAATCTATTGCATTGAGAAAAATAAGGATATAGCCACAGTATAGAGTAGAGTGGCCTAGTGGTTAGGGTGGTGGACTTTGGTCCTGGGGACTGAGGAACTGAGTTGATTCCCGGTACAGGCAGCTCTTGTGACTCTGGGCAAGTCACTTAACCCTCCATTGCCCCCTGTAAGCCGCATTGAGCCTGCCATGAGTGGGAAAGCGCAGGGTACAAATGTAACAAAAATAAATAGATACTATTGGAGATTCTACATGGAATGTTGCTACTATTGGAGATTCTACATGGAATGTTGCTATTCCACTACACTAGCAATATTCCATGTAGAAGCCTGCGCGGCCACATTGGGTGATCTGCAAGGGCGACTTCTACATGGAATGTTGCTAGTGGAATAGCAAACATTCCATGTAGAATCTCCAATAGTAGCAACAGTGGAGGGAGTGGCCTAGTGGTTAGGGTGGTGGACGTTGGTCCTGAGGAACTGAGTTCAATTCCCACTTCAGGCACAGAGCAGCTCCTTGTGACTCTGGCAAGTCACTTAACCCTCCGTTGCCCCATGTAAGCCGCATTGAGCCTGCCATGAGTGGAAAGCACGGGGGACAAATGTAACAAAAATAAATAGATACTATTGGAGATTCTACATGGAATGTTGCTACTATTGGAGATTCTACATGGAATGTTGCTATTCCACTAGCAACATTCCATGTAGAAGCCTGCGCGGACCACATTGGTGATCTGCAAGGGCCGACTTCTACATGGAATGTTGGAACATTCCATGTAGAATCTCAAATAGTAGCAACAGTGGAGGAGTGGCCTAGTGGTTAGGGTGGTGGACTTTGGTCCTGGGAAACTGAGGAACTGAGTTCGATTCCCACTTCAGGCACAGGCAGCTCCTTGTGACTCTGGGCAGTCACTTAACCCTCCATTGCCCCAGGTACAAATAAGTACCTGTATATAATATGTAAGTCACATTGAGCCTGCCATGAGTGGGAAAGCACGGGGTACAAAATGTAACAAAAAAATAAAATTATATATATATATATATATATATATATATATATATACAAAACAAAGAAAAGGCTAGTATATCAAAACTATGACCCCTTTACCTTAAAAACAAAAGAACAGCAGCAGCAGGGGATGAGGAACTGAAGGGCTATGAAGAGTAAAGCACGTTTATGTACAGAACGGCATTCCAGAATGTCTGCATAACCATGTACAAGTGCCAACAATGCAGAACAGAGTTCCAAGCAATGCACACGTGCCGATACAATTTGTTTTCAGTGTGAAATACAGCTGCTCTTAGCAGACCCACGTACACATACTTCCATTAAACTCTCCCATGTCTGCACATATTATCCACATGCAACGTATTTGCATACTACTGTGCAACAGTGTGTTAAAGAAATTTTGCTCCCTTACACTTGCGTCAGGCAAACTGGGGCACTGAGCTTTAGCTCATCGCTCTAGTGCACGTCGGCTTTAGAACATCGGCAAAAGGACATAAGTAATGCCACACTGGGAAAAGACCAGGGTCCATCGAGCCCAGCATCCTGTCCACGACAGCGGCCAATCCAGGCCAAGGGCACCTGGCAAGCTTCCCATGGACTGAATACGTTTGTAAATTGCATTTTTTTTTTAATTAAAATAAGGATTAACAAATAAATACACAGAAAACTTACTTTGCCTCCTGGAGTTGCAATTAGGGACACTTTTCTACATTTCCTTCCCAATTTGGCTGCCAAAACAGGTGGAAACCTTTTCCTGTTCTATTCCATTTTAATAATTTGTGCTGCATTTTAAATTATTCATAGGAATAACCTTTGCATTGGCTATGCCGTTTCTTTTATCAACTGAAGGATATTTCTGCTAATAATCTTTATTGGATCCTCAAAATTATGTTGACAGCAGTAATACAATGGTTTTAGATTTCCATTTTGTTAGGTGTTTTTTTTTTTTTGTTTCCTTGTTTCCACACTATAGACTTTTCAAGCCTTGTTTGGTTGTATATTATTTAAACCTATAAAACGCAATAAAAATACTAAAAACTATAGTATTAAAACATGTTTGATATTTAAAAGTTAAATAATTTGGGTCTCATTTATACTGCGATTTTTAATTCTTAATAAGGTGTAGAGGTGCTTGCTGGAGTTCATAAGAACCTCATGCAGGAAAGCAAAGGCACAAAAACACAAATCAGAATGACCATTCAAAGGTGAACGTTTAACAAATAAAGGGGCCCTTTAACTAAAAGTGCGCTAGATTTTGCTGTTATTGCAGCCTAGTGCAAATTAACGCAAGTAGCGGGGAAGGGGCATGCCCAGCATATCCTTAAAATAGCATTAACATGCGGTAGCTTGGTCACATTTAGAGCCTCCTATTGTGGTTGTCCATGCACATTCACTGCCCTATGCCCTACCTAGTTACGGCCCCCAGACACAAAATGCCCTTTTTAAAAATGTGAATTAGTGTGTACTAAATAATGCAAAGCCAGTTAACACATTCGTTGCGGAAGCAGTTAACATGCACTAATTCACACATTAAAGTGCATAAAGCATTTTAGTAAAAGAATCAAAATGTATCAGCATGAACAGCAAATTGAAAGAATGAAATCAAGTAAGAAAGCAAACAGGCCAGAAAAACATGACATGCTATTTTCAATGTAGCAAACGTATATTAATGCTTTATGTGCAATAAAGAAATGAACAGAGAATGCAAACCAAAGGGATCTCTCAAGTTTATCATGGTAGTAATCAATGCACGAAGAAAATCAGTTACCTCTTTTCGGATCATGACATCGTTCTTGTAATTGCTGTGTTGGCGTATCTCAATTTTTCCTGTCAAAACCATAACATTTCAAAAATCAAATTCAGATAACTACATCATCTATTACAATATGAATTTTATGGATAACAAACACTAATCACACACAAACATTTCTGAAGACATGATTGAAAACCTCTTGATTTGAATTTTAGATGTACTTGGGAAACCTTTCCAAATTTGAGCTTAAGGCAAGTTCCATTCAGATTTGAATCTAAGTGTACTGGAGATAATGCTCAAACGTCACATGGGGCATCAGTGGAAGAATGATTTGAATCCAGGCTTCCATGTGTCCTAGCCCACTGCTGTAACCACTAAGATATACATGCTACCAAGTTACCCAGTTTCAGGATGGAGACCCTAGCAGAAATTTGTAAATTAAATTTGAAAGCTCCTGAATTTTGATATTTTTACCTTGAAAAAAAGTCTAACCTCTTTTAATGGACCTGCATATCTGTGGCAACCTTTGAAGGTTATCCTCTCATGCATATGTAAGAGTATTTGAATACAAAAAGAAATCCACCTGTAAATGAATTATTTGAAATACTGCGTGGACCATATTTATAACTACGAAGCTAATAGTAGATGACGGCAGAAAAAGACCTGCACGGTCCATCTAGTCTGCCCAGATGCATTTAATTGTCAAAGAGTGGTGCTGCAAAGCTGTTACAGTGAAAGGGGGAAAACTATTCCTTTCATGGTCTGTACCCTTTTGCTGTCTTCCCTAATGATATATACAGTTGGGTAGCCAGCCTTACTAATAAAAATTATGGCCAACCTCAGCGGGGGTCCGCTGTTTTTTGTGGAAGCCTATGACAGCGTCTGTATCTGCTTTTCTGCCAGAATCTCTTACAAGTTTTTTAATACCTGAACAAAACCCTTGAAAGCATTATGGGACCTGATAATCAGGTGTTAAAATATTTAAAAAGATTCCAGCAGAAAGCAGGCATAGACATTGTCACAAGCTACCAGAAAAAACTAGGACCAAGGAGAGAACTGCCATGATTTTTTTTATTGACAGCCTGTCACATTCTTTTAATTGGAGCAAGCTCCATTACCACTACCCTCTGTCTCCTCCCATTTAACCAGTTTTTTAATCTAGTCAGTCTCTTAGGTTCCATACCAAGGGCACTCAATTTATTAATCAGTCACCTGTGTCGAACTGTGTCAAAGGCTTTGCTAAAATCCAAGTACACCACATCTAGCGCCCCTCCCACATCCAATTAGTCAAAGAAATCAATCAGATTTGTCTGACACAAACCGCTTCTAGTGAAGCCATGCTGCCTCGGGTCCTGCAACCATTTGATTCGAGAAAACCTCACGACCCTCCTCTTTAGAAGTGTTTCCATTACTCACCAAGGTCCGCCCTTCTCCAATCCTCTGGGACCACTCTAGACTTTAAGGAAGCGTTGAAGAGGTCTGACAGCGGAGCTGCCAGAACATCTCCGAGTTCCTCGAATATCCTTGGATGTATCCCATCAGGCCCCATCGCTTTGACAACTTTAGTTTACCTAGCTCCTCACAAAAGTCTTCTGAGAATCGGTCCTGGTCTACCATACAGCCATCTCCATTAGCATTTGTTTCTGTAATTCTACACCCGGCATTTCATCCACTCAACCACACAACAGAGCAATTGTTAAGCAGTCCTGCTTTTATACCTATGGGCTTCTACATATTGCTCCCCCTCAGCTTTGAGCCTCACAATGCTATTATGGCACTTCCTCCTGTCACTTATATATATCGAAAATTGTTTGTCTCCCAATTTAGAGTCACCTATCTTTTCCTTCCATTTGCCTCTTTGCTTCCTAACATTTTCCTGCTTCTCTTAGCTTTTTCAGGTATTTTCTCCATCTTCCTCTTTGAGTCCTCTTGTAACATATGAGGCTAGTCTTATTTCCCTTACCTTTCAGCTACTACGTTCGAGAACCAGAGCGGTCTTCTTTTCCTCTTAGTTTTATGTAATTTTCTAACAAAGTTTTGTCACCTTTAAGATGGCTCCTTTCACTTTAGTCCACTGCTATTCTACTTCCTTCAGCTGTTGTCATCCAACTAACTCTTCCTTGAAAAATTCCTCCATCTCGGCAAAGTTAGTTCTTTTGAAGTCTAGTAGCTTCAATCTCAAATAAGCCCTCTCCTCCTTTGTCTTAATATTGAACCATACCATTTGATGATCACTAGAATGATCTCCCACTGTAACATCAGAAACACTGTCCTCATTTGTAAGCACCAGGTCTAGAATAGATCCATCCCCTATTGCTGAAACAATTTTTCCTGCAGAGAATCCAAGACACCTTTGCTTCTAGATGACCCCACAGCAGAGACGCCCCAAATCGACATCCGGCATATTAAAATTACCTATCAGTAATACTTCCCCTTTCCTAGCTATCTTGTGGATGTCTTCATTCAGTCTCTGTCCAATTCTTCTGTGAAGGTGACCTGTATATTACACCAATGTAAGCATATTTTCCTTTTCCTCTTACCAGTTTAACCCACAACACTTATTCTTTACCCCATATGTCCTGCAGTTCTGTCACTTTAATATTATTCTTACATACAATGCAACTCCTCCATCCTTTTTTCCTACCCTGTCCTTCCTGAGTAATCATAGCCAGGTATAGCTATGTCCCAGTAGTGGTTCTCTCGTGAACCTCGTCTCCGTGACCACCACTAAATCTAAGTCGACTTCTATCATTGCGGCCTCTAGATCTAAACATTTGTTTCCCATACTACAGGTTTTGGCATAAGGCTCTCCAGATGTTACTCTTTTTTCCACTTTCTATAAGGGTATTTGGTGTCTTATCTTCCTGAGGGTTATTAATGACTTTGGGGCTTTTCTCACCCATCCCCACCAAATTTAGTTTAAAACCCTCTTTAGTACATTAGCCAGTCTGGTATTGAAGACACGTCATCTCTTCCTTGAAAGACAGACATCATTGCTCAGTAAGCTCTAGGAAAATCATCCTGTGGCCCAGGAAACAGAAGCACTCGCGTTGACACCATCCACGCAGACAAACATTTGGTGCGAGCTTCCCTCTTTTGGCCTTTACCTTCAATAGGAAGGATAAGAATACTGTGTACACCTGAGTACCATGAAGTTATGCTTGATATGCTCAGTAGTATACTTAGCAGTTTCATCAGCAGCATAGGACAGTGGTCAGTAAGCTTGATGAGTCTAGGTAATCTTTCCGCTACATCTCGAATCTTGGCGCCAGGAAGACACACACCTCCCTGGTCATCATGTCTGGTCGGCAGACGGGCGCCACCTCCATACCCCTTAGAAGAGAACACCCAAACACCACTATCTTTCGCTTCCCTTTGGCCACCAATTAGGCGGCTTTGGGATTTTTGATAATTGTTTCCTCCTGCTCATGAGATGTTTTCATCTCTTCTGCCTCCAGGGCTGTGAACCAATTCTACAGAAAATGGAGTTGGGGGGGTTGATTCTGCAGGATCTGGTGACCTGTGTCCAGCTATCCTCTTTCTGCACAAGATATTCACTCCCTTTGTTGGAAATCCTCAATGTTTCAACATGCATCTCTAGGGAGAATTGCTGGTTGTCACAGATGCTTCTTAGTTTTGCCACCTGCTCTCTTAGCTCTTGTACTTCTTTCATGAGTGATTCAATGCGCATGCATTTATCACATGAAACCAGAATATTGCCTTGGGCCAAGAATTCAGTATGGATAGAGGCAGAAGATGTAATGAGAGCCACAGCTTTAGGAGCACAATGATTCTTTGCCATACTTCTGTGTAGGTGCTGTTTATACCTATGGACTAAAAGAAATGGAAGGCCTAACAAAGTCCCAACCCTATTTTTTTCCTTCACCTGTTCTGTAAGGTAGTGGAAGCAGGTAGTTTTATTATAAATCTGAAAATCTGCTCAAATTTACTCTGTGAGTGTAGTTCAATGTAGCTCTTTGCCTATTGGGATACACAATCATTTAGCTTATCTTTTCATGGGTTTTGACCTGCTCGTAACCTTTATCTTGTCTTCCTCTCTTCAATAGTCCCCTTTCCCTATGTGTCCTATCTGTATGTCCTACCCTTATCCCTTGTTTGGCCTGTCTGTCCTGATTTAGATTGTAAGCTCTTTTGAGCAGGGACTGTCTTTTCTTCATGTTCAATTGTGAAGCGCTGTAGAAATGATTTGTAGTAGTAAGGCCTAAAAACAGAGAATATAACTTGCTCCCTTATTAAAGTGAGGGTAAAAAGAAAAGCTTACAGGAAGCTGGTTTTCTTAAAGGAAAAGTCCTGCTCTTGGATGTATGTAAGAAAGGAACAGTAAACATGGATTTATATATAGTATGTAAATTTGTACTACATAATAAAGAAAAAAACTCTGTTAATATCAAATCAGTATCTACACCTGATAAAAAGCAAACAGCGCAAAGTAAACACAATCAGATGTCTCAAAACTGGCTGTAATTGAGGTAGAATTGTTTGAAGGGGGTAGGTGGTGAATTTGGAACAAAGAGCTGAGGACTGTGCTAGCTGTGACACCAATTGCCAATGTTCCAATACAACACCTCGCTGCACCTCTGCTATTCTACAAGCCCATCTACAAGACAGGGTGTAAAATACTTTGAGCAATAAAATTAAGCAGCAAAAAACAGATAAATATCTAATTTATACCAAGACTAATGCTAAACCTTAAAATAACTGAGGCTTAACAGTTTTGAAATGCAGTGCTCAGGTACAAAAAAAAATCCTATATCAGAATCAATTTTAAAATGCAATGCACATATTCAAGGCACTACAAATTTGTAAACAGCAGTTTAGAGAAACAAACAGAAAAGCACCAGGGTAAGGATTAGTCAGGTAGTAATAAGAAGAAGGGAATGCAGAAATGCTGCTTATCTCTAGATAATAAGGTCACAAAAGTAGATCAAAACCTGTAAGGCCTTTTCGCTTCACTTTTTCAAAAGCTTGTCCCTCCTCTGCCTACAAGATCGATTCAGCTATTGGTAGAGAAAATGTGGAGGGGGGGGGGGAGGGCAACAGGCTAATACAATTACTTTAAGCAATTAAATTAAGCAGGAAAAACTACAGATAAATATCTAATTTCTACCAAGACTAGTGCATAACCCAACCGTGGTAACATTTAAAGAGGGCACCAAAAGAACAAGAACCAAAAATGAAAACTATAAATCCTGACAGCGATCTCTTTTAACAAACAGCTCTGGGGTAACCTCTTCCTTCCTTCCTCCTCCACGCCTCTGGCTCTGAAACTGAACTCAGCGCGCAGCGACTCACCGTCCGGCCGGAACTCGAACTCCAAGAACTCATGTCCGAATTTTCCCTTGTGCCCGACATAATAACGTAGGTAGAAATCGCTGCCCATAATCGCGAATATAACCACCACCACCCACACCACTTTCCACAGGTACTCTGTCGCCGCACGAGATCAACGTCACAAGGTATCACGCACGCCGCCTCTCTCGGCGCACAGGAATTGCGTCTGCGCCTGCGGACGGCGACGACGAAAACCGTCAGCCTGAAGCAAGGAGATTGGATAAAAGCAGGAGGTGAAGTGACGTCAGAACGCTGAAACCAATTAGGTCAGTCTAAGTTTCCCCTTCCCAGCGCAGCAGTAGTCATCATCCCTGTACACTGAAAACAAAGCAAGCCCATCATCTCTATACTCTGAAAACAAAGCAAACCTATGAGCTGCTGCCTGCTGCATCCATCTTGTCGTTCTTGTTGGTAGCATTTTTATTTAAGCTCAATTTTCAAACATGCCAGCTTGTGCAGCATACGGATGTACGCAGAGGAAGTATAATAACAGAATAACTTTTCATAGGTAGAGTAGTAATTTGTTATACATTTTAATCAGTGGTCAGTTGGAGGGGCTGGTTAAAAGGACACCCTAACCCGGGTTATATTCGTGCAGAGATTTTTTTTTAATTATTTTTCTCCTGGTAATGGGCCACACTGTCCTTTTTTGTGTTCCAGGGCTCTGTCCTCTCCTGGTTCTCCTCTTATCTCTCCCACCGTACCTTCAGAGTACACTCTCATGGTTCGTCCTCCACCCCTATCCCCTCTCTGTTGGAGTTCCTCAGGGATCTGTCCTTGGACCCCTTCTTTTTTCAATCTACACCTCTTCCCTGGGCTCCCTGATCTCATCTCATGGTTTCCACTATCATCTTTATGCTGACGACACCCAGCTTTATCTCTCTTCGACCACACCAGACATCACTGCGGAAACCCAGGCCAAAGTATTGGCCTGCTTATCCGACATTGCTGCCTGGATGTCCAACCGCCACCTGAAACTGAACATGGCCAAGACCGAACTTATTGTCTTCCCACCCAAGCCCTCTTCTCCTCTCCCTTCACTCTCTATCTCAGTTGATAACACCCTCATCGCCCCTGTCTCATCTGCCCGCAACCTCGGTGTCATCTTCGACTCCTCCCTCTCCTTCTCTGCACATATCCAGCAGATAGCCAAGACCTGTCACTTCTTCCTCTATAACATTAGCAAAATTCGCCCCTTCCTCTCTGAGCACACCACCCGAACTCTCATCCAATCTCTCATTACCTCTCGCCTTGACTACTGCAACCTACTCCTCACTAGCCTCCCACTTAGCCATCTATCCCCCCTTCAGTCCATTCAGAACTCTGCTGCACGTCTTATCTTCCGCCTGAACCGATATACTCATATCACCCCTCTCCTCGAGTCACTTCACTGGCTTCCGATCAGATACCGCATACAGTTCAAGTTTGTCCTACTAACCTACAAATGCACTCGATCTGCAGCCCTCCTTACCTCTCTACACTCATCTCCCTTACGTTCCTACCCGTAACCTCCGCTCTCAAGAGAAATCCCTCCTTTCAGTACCCTTCTCTACCACCGCTAACTCCAGCTCCGCCCTTTCTGCCCTCGCCTCACCCCATGCTTGGAACAAACTCCCTGAGCCCATACGCCAGGCCCCCTCCCTGCCCATCTTCAAATCCTTGCTCAAAGCCCACCTCTTCAATGTCGCCTTCGGCACCTAATCACTACACCTCTACTCAGGAAATCTAGACTGCCCCAACTTGACATTTCGTCGTTTAGATTGTAAGCTCCTTTGAGCAGGGACCGTCCTTCTTTGTTAATTTGTACAGCGCTGCGTAATCCTAGTAGTGCTCTAGAAATATTAAGTAGTAGTAGTAAAAGACATCATGTTATGAGAATCAGGTGCTCAGCATTTAGAGTTTTTATTTCTTTATGACAATCATATCCCACATTTGGCATGTATTAAGTTGAAACAAGGGAGTATTCGAATGTTCTTTTTTTTTTTTTCTTTTCTTTTTTTCCTGTGCCTAGATTAAAAGACAAAGATGGTTTGTGGGAACTTGTGCCTTCTGTTTTGGAGAATGCAGTGATATATTAAAAATGCACTTAATATTGGTTATTACTATTATTTACTACTGGTTGATATACAGCAGAAGTTAACCAAGTCAACGTCATGCTTTGTAATATAATTTTTAATAGCATTTTCTCAGTTATTACCCAAATACAAATAAAATTATAATGTTAATTATACAACCATGTCTGCCTCTTATGGTACTTAGGATAACGTAATCCTGGAGTTACCCAAGGCAGTCAGGATATTGACAATGAATATTCATGAAAGAGATTTGCATACAGTGGAGACTGTGCTTGTTATGAAATGCTTTGAGTCCTACTGATCTGTACATCTGTTGTGTTATTTTGGCGGGTGGAAACAGTCAGGTGGGCTTATATAGGGAGGAAGGGGAGTACAGGAGGGGAAGGGTTCTTGGGGTATGTTCTCTGTAAAAGATTTTATTGTGCCATGTAGGATGGTTTTTTTCTTGTTCTGTATGACGCTTATCAACCAACATATTTTGCTTGTAATAACGATGATTAAAACATAAAAAAATACGTTTTGGATGTAACTGAATTCTATTATTCTGTCTCACTGTATTTCCAGTTTTGGCACAGTATAAGCCATCACAAGAACAAATATAAGAAAACCAACGGACTGCATTAGGGGCTTATAGCCCATTTAGTTATGTTTCAACAAATGAGGATCTGTTTGACAGAAAATATTTTTATTATTTTGACTTATAAACCACGTGTCCCTGAAACATGCTCAAACAACAGAATAATCCATTGTGTATTTAAAAGGTCAACTTCTACAAAACAGATGAAGATGTGATTCCATGTGCCCTGATGAAAGAGTTTAATTCTATTTCAATTTAATTTCAATATATTCCACAATCCAAAATAATAAAACACATTGGTGATTACTGAATGTGAGGATTATATGCTCAGAAAAATTACAAGCAAGAGCAATACATTTTTCAAATTATTTTCTAATATTACAATGAACTGAACTTTATATCATTTCCTACTAATGGTATAAGCTGAGCTTGAAAACAATCACTACAGATTTCTTCTCATAGAATCTAGCTTCTGCCCACTACAAAGTTTGATTAAAACATTGCTTTTGCACCATCTTTGGAGTGACGACTGATGCCAGTAAGGTATACACATGAGTTTATCTTGGGCAGACTGGATGGACCGTGTAGGTCTTTTTTCTGCCGTCATCTACTATGTATGTTACTATGTATATCTTCACAGTTGCTAATTCCTAAGGAGCTTACCCAGATTTATGGACTTAAATTCCTGCTAAATGTTTGTATCAGAAGCATTTATTTGGAGCACTTTAAGTATCATATAAACTTCTATGCAAGATCATAACTCATCTTTAACCAACTTTAAAATTAAACTAAAAACTTGAGGGTTTTTTTTCCCCCCAATTGGCTTTTGGGTCCTAATGCTGCAGAGGTCTCCTGTGGTGGGTTTAGAAAGTTTGTATCTATTTATCTTTATTTGTTGAAGTAACATATTTCTGTAGTGTGAATTAAGTTATTCTTTCCTATCAATGGTGTTTTTACTTTTACCCTATTTTATTTGTTTTTATTGTACCATTGTAAACTGCTTTGATCTTGCTTGAACAAACATAAACATACCTACAATTGCATTACACACGCAAGAAAAAAATGCAAAAGTAGCTTTTCCCTCCTGTCCCCCGAATACCTTACAATCCCTTGTGGCTCAGTGGTTAGAATAGTCAGGGCAGGAGTGATTCCCCAGTCACTCTTGCCCATAAACTCTACTTTCAAAAATGGCTGCTGTGAGGTTGCGACTAGAGGTCATGGGAACCATTTTGAGAGTAGAGCCAGCATGGGCAGGAGTGGCCGGGGATCACTCTTGCCCTGACTACACCCCTTGACCACCTGTGATTGTAAGAGGCCCAAGGGGGGGACACCTACGGGTGGACAGGGGAAGGGAGGAAGGTATACAGGTCAAAAGCTCATATTTTCAGCTTCCACCGAAAACACAGGGTCATTTTTAGCTAAAATTGAAACCATGGCTTAGCCTTTTGGCTGAAATGGGGCAGGAAAAGGATTTTGGGCCACTTTTGGCACTGCAACCGAAACTGAAACCAACATTCAGTTGGCCTCTATTTCTCTTTAAAAAAAATTGTAAATTAAAATTTTTTTTCCTTGCCTTGTTCCTTGGGGAATCTGGAAGGTGCAGTTCATATTCTGATGCTGTAGTCCTGTACTCCACAACAGTATAAGAGTAGTCACAACAAAGCGAATGGTTCAGAGTCAGAACATCTTAGTTTTCATGCAGGCTGTTAGCCCTACAGTCCTTTGGTTAGTTTAAATAGCTAATTCTCTACCCTTACACTACCATTTTCAGACACTCCTGTTGAATTTGAAAAGGAATTATTTCATACTAGTTGAAACCTGCAAAACATTTATGGTGAAATTATTTTGCTTTTTCTAACAAAAAATGTTTTGTTCTCAAAATATTCAAGGTAAGACCCAAGCAAATATGTAAATACATTATAGTAGTAGCATAAAGTTAAAGAAATTAATTTGTCATGATTAATCCTTCTATAAATCTGGGCTTTAAGCTATTCTTGCATTGAAAATTTCAATAATCTAAACTTCAGTGGTGGATTCAGATTTAAGAGGGGAGGTGTCTTACCCTTGGCTGTGATACTGCTCCCTTTACCTTCTGGTTCTTTCACTTGATGGAGGGAAATAGAGCAATTGACTTGGAAATTCAAAGAGTGGAGTTTTGTTATAAATATTTCTTCACTCAGTGTGTTATTAAACTCTGGAATTTGTTGTTAGCGAATGTGGTAAAGCAGTTAGCAGGGTTTAAAAAAGATTTGGATAATTTCTAAAAGAAAAGTTCATAAGCTGCTAAGTTGGATGGGAAAATCCACTATTTCTAGGATAAGCAGCATAAAGTTTGTTTTACTCTTCTGGGATCTTGCCAGGTATTTCTGACCTGTATTGGTCACTGTTGGAAACATACTGGGCTTGATGGATCTTTGGTCTGTCCCAGTCTGGCAACCCCTAGATACTATATGTAGAAGGAGGAGAATTACTAATGGAAATTTGGCCCTGGCACACTTCCCATAGTGCTGAGCTTCCTATGAGCGACTGCATCAGCGTACAAAGCCTGACATGACCTCTTGTAGCGTAGAAAGCCTGCTACAATCCAAACCATTTTTATCCACAAAGACTTCATTATTTGGAGATCAAAGCAAAAACAAGAGGCAAAGATGCTCTGTCTTGTGAAATTAGAAGGTTTAAGGTACATTGAAACGGGGCTGTATCCAGCAGTCCTTTTTTGGGGAGGAGGGTGAGCTTTATAAGGTACATTGAAACAGGGCTGTATCCAGCAGTCCTTTTTGGGGAGGGGGTGAGCTTTAGCAGTGGACTGGGGAGCCATGCATTTACTCTGTGCTCTTGGATCTTGGGGTGATAGTATCTGAAGATTTGAAGGCAACGAAACAGTGTGACAAGGCGGTGGCCGTAGCTAGAAGGTTGTTAGGCTGTATAGAGAGAGGTGTGACCAGCAGAAGAAAGGGGGTGTTGGTGCCCCTGTATAAGTCGTTGGTGAGGCCCCACCTAGAGTATTGTGTTCAGTTTTGGAGGCCGTATCTTGCTAAGGATGTAAAAAGAATTGAAGCGGTGCAAAGAAAAGCTACAAGAATGGTGTGGGATTTGCGTTACAAGACGTTTGAGGAGAGACTTGCAGACCTGAACATGTATACTCTGGAGGAAAGGAGAAACAGGGGTAATATGATACAGACGTTCAAATTTTGAACGGTATTACGCAACTGAACCTTTTGCGGAGATGCGAAGGCGGTAGAACGAGAGGACATGAAATGAGATTGAAGAGGAGCAGACTCAAGAAAAATGTCAGGAAGTATTTCTTCACGGAGAGAGTGGTGGATGCTTGGAATGCCCTCCCGCGGGAGGTGGTGGAAATGAAAACGGTAACGGAATTCAAACATGCATGGGATAAACATAAAGGAATCCTGTTCAGAAGGAATAGATCCTCAGGAGCTTAGCCAAGAGTGGGTGGCAGAGCCGGTGGGGGAGGCAGGGCTAGTGCTGGGCAGACTTATACGGTCTGTGCCAGAGCCGGTGGTGGAAGGCAGGACTGGTGGTTGGGAGGAGAGGATAGTGATGGGCAGACTTATACGGTCTGTGCCAGAGCCGGTGGTGGGAGGCGGGACTGGTGGTTGGGAGGAGATAGTGATGGGCAGACTTATACGGTCTGTGCCAGAGCCGGTGGTGGGAGGCGGGACTGGTGGTTGGGAGGAGGGGGTAGTGATGGGCAGACTTATACGGGCTGTGCCAGAGCCGGTTGGTGGGAGGCGAGGCTGGTGGTTGGGAGGCGGGATAGTGCTGGGCAGACTTATACGGTCTGTGCCCTGAAGAGGACAGGTACAAATAAAAAGTAGCACATATGATATCTTGGTGGGCTGACTGGATGGACTGTACAGGTCTTTTTCTGCCGACATCTACTATGTTACTATATTCCATCATTTTTATAACACCACTTCCCAAGGCAGATTACAATAACATTAAGATGAACCCATCAGAAACAGGATATCCTCACTGAAATTTGGCCATCTGTATATTGTTTTCAGTGTATTTATTTTTTATAGGGTAGAAAAATTAACACAAAATACAGTTTATAATTGCTGTTTCTACCAACTATAATAATTTTTAAAGCTGTTTTAGTGATATTTTTATTTTGGTGCATTTGTACCCCACATAAGCAGGCGCAATGTGGCTTACATAAATCAAGAGTATACAATTCAATTTGGAGATGGCACAGAAACAGGATGTGGCAAGAGGGGAAGGTACATGGGACAACACGGGTATATGACAGGGAACAAGTGGAAGAGGGTTAGCCAGGAGGATAAGCCTTGGCAAATAAGGTTTCAAGGACTTCTTGAACTGCTGATGGTCAGCAAGCTCCTTAAGCTGTCACAGCAGGACATTCCAGGATTGTGTGCTGATGTAGGGGAAGGACGAAGCATAAAGACTCTTGTATTTTACATGCCTATAGGTGGGGTAATGCAATTGGAGGTAAGTCCTTGCAGAGCTCTGGGCATTTGTGGAGGGCAGATTGACTAGAGCAAGCATGTATTCCGGGCTTCACCATAGATATCTTGTGTGTAAGCGAACAGATTTTGAATGTAATATGGTCCTTGACAGGGCAAATGTAGTTGAAATGGAGCGGCTGAGCAGGAACAAAGCGAGATTTCCCTAGGATAATCGTGCGGCAGTGTTTTGAGCTTAAGAATATATTCAATTGTTATTTCAAGATATTTATATCTATATATGGGATGCTTTCAAATAAATTAAAAAGCGATCCAGTAGTAAAATAAAATAATTTTGTCCTCCGCCTTTTAAGGCACTGCCTATCCAATTGAAACAGCTTTGGACTTTTTACAGATGGACCACAATAACTTCAGTGGAACATAATGGTCCCATTTTCAATATGGTAATACTAGGGCCCAGCTAAGGAACAGGTTATTCTGAGTTAGTCTTCAATGGACCAACTTGCTTTCCTTGTGCCATCACTACCTAGCGGGTAGGCAGTGTCTTTAAAGGTGGAAGATAAGGGATTTTTTTAAAAACATTTATATCCACATTATCCCAAGGAAAATTGGGTTAAATGTGGCTTACATTTGAAAATACAGTGAGACAGAACATTAGAATTCAGTTATATCATGGGAGCAAATAGATGGATATGTCTGAAACACTTAAAGGTGAGATAACATATATACCCAACTAGGAATTCACAGTTTGTCCTTTAATGATGCCATATGTTCAGAAATAATAGCCATAAGTATATTATATTATTACCATTTGTATAGCTACCAGACCAGACACAGCGCTGAACACCTGACACAGAGAGACAGTCCCTGCTCGATAGAGCTTACAATCTAAACAAGTATAGGCATTTATTAAAAGATTATCACATACACGCACCAGAACAGGCATCCATCACATTGCAAAAGTAAACACAACTTCTACAGAGTACATCCACATTTAATTTTATTTTTATTTTCCATCTTCCAAAATTCCCCACATAGTGAGTCAACAGCAGGACCCAAAGCACTCCAAAACAAGTCAGACAACACAGTTTATAATAATAAGAATGACACGTTGCAATAGCTCATAGTTTTTTTGCTTTGTTTTGATTTATGCAGAACGATGGCTGCATGGGGAAGGGGAAACACATACTAACTAATTGGCTTCATTGTTTTGACATCACTTCATCTCCTGTTTTTCCAACCTTCTGGGTTTATGACAGGAGCCAAGGAGGTTAGACAAAACAGGATGCGGGGTAAACCTACCTATCCCATTCTATGGGCTGAAGCCAGTAGTGGTGAGTTGCCAACACACTGGTTCCCAAAACAATAGCTGCTATTGAAAACATAGCAAAAGAATTATTAGAACAGAGACTGCCTATCGTGGTCCATCTGATAAAGTCAAAGCTATTCCAGTTGGATAGGCAGTGCCTTAAAAGGTGGAGGACAAAATTTTTTTCACTTATTTGACAGTTTTTTTTAATTTATTTGAAAGCTTCCCATATGTAGATAAAAAATATCATGAAATAAACACTGAATATCACTAAAACAGCTTCAAAAATTACTGTAGCTGGTGGAAATGCACTGATAACGGTGTATTTTGTGCTCTTTTTACACTGTTCTATACATACAGTAATACATGGCCACATTCAGTGAGGTATCCTGTTTACTGATGGGTTCATCTTAACTGTTGCTGTAATCTGCCTAGGGAAGCCTGGTGTTATAAAGATTGGAAGTAAAATTAAACTCTCCTTTCATTGGGGCACATGGAATCACATCTTCACCTCATCTCTTCTGTACAAATGGATTATTCTGTTTTGAGCATGTTTCAAGGGCAACTGGTTTTCGTAAGTCAAAATAATTAAAGTAAATATTTTCTTTCATGCAGATCTCTCATTTTTTAAACATAACTAAATGGGCTATAAGTCCCAATACAGTTCATTTGTTTTCTTATATTTTGTCCTTGTAATACTGTGCCAAAACCGGAAACAGTGAGACAGAATAATAGAATTCAGTAACATCCAAAACGTATTAACATTATAATTGTATTCACATTTGGGTAATAACTAAGAAAATGCTGTTACAAAATTATATAGAAAGCATGAAGTTGACTTGGTTAAAATCTGCTGTAATTTTTATAAGATACCACTGCATTCCACAAAACAAAAGGAGCAAGATCCCATCTTTCTATTTTGATCTAAGCATAAGATGAAAAGATTTAAATTCTCCTTGGTTTCAACCTAATTCATGTTTTTAATGTGGGATATAATGTCATAAGTAAATAAATAAATAGAGAGAACCCTGAATGTTGAGCACCTCATTCTCATTACATGATGTCTGTTTTAGGTGGCCCTTTACTAGGAGAAAAAACAAATCTCCGCAGGAGAAAGGAAATCTCTGCAAAAGTACAGTGTGTCAGGTTGTCCCTATAGCCAGCCCTTCCAAATGACTGATTACAGTGTATAACTACCTATGAAAAGTTATTCCATTATTATACTATCTCTGTGTATATCTATATACTGCACAAGCTAGCATGTTTAAAAATAAGTGAGATTAAATAAAAATGCTACCAACAATAAAGAATGACAATGTGGATGCATCAGCTCATAGGTTTTTTGCTTTGTTTTGAGTGTACGGGGATGACAGCTGCATGAGAGTGAGGACAGGAGCAAGGAACCTCCTTGGACAGGAGCCAGCATGACGTCAAAGAGATGAAGCAAACGCTCCTGCACAGTCGCCATTTTGGCCAGAACAAAATAATTGCTATCACTATTGAAAACAACAGCAAACGTGTGAAGTTATGAAAACTTCCTGGGTTTTGCATTCCCTTTGTTAGGAAGAGATTGGGAGGGGGAGGATTTGGGGTTTTCGAGGGGTCTGTGAAGGGTGGGGGAGGGTTATATTCAAAATGTATTTGTTAATCCTCCAGAGCTTACTTTGCTGTTTGCAGTGCTATCTCAGTTGATGGCACCCTCATCCTCCCCGTTTCATCTGCCCGCAACCTCGGAGTCATCTTCGACTCCTCCCTCTCCTTCTCTGCGCATATCCAGCAGATAGCCAAGACCTGTCGCTTCTTTCTCTTTAACATCAGCAAAATTCGCCCTTTCCTCTCAGAGCACACCACCCGTACTCTCGTCCACGCTCTCATTACCTCACGCCTTGACTACTGCAACTAGGGTTACTATATGGCTCCAGAAAAAGGAGGACACATTGATCCAGTCCAGGTTTTGCTTCCATTGAAAGCAATGGAAGTAAAACCCGACTGCCTCAATCTGTCCTCTTTTTTTCTGCAGTCATATGGTAACTCTAACTGCAACCTACTCCTCACTGGCCTCCCACTTAGCCATCTATCCCCCCTTCAATCCGTTCAGAACTCTGCTGCACGTCTTATATTCCGCCTTAACCGATATACTCATATCACCCCTCTCCTCAGGTCACTTCACTGGCTTCTGTAAATATAGAAAAGAAAAGAAGCCTTTACCTTGTCCCCCCCCCTCTTTCCTGGGAAGGGGGCATCTTGCAGAGGGCAGGGAGACACAGAGGATAAGCTGAGAGCCAGCAACAATGCTAGCACCTTTTTGTTAAAATGTTTAAAGTGTTTAGAATGCTCCAGCACTGCTATAAAACAAAGAACTCAGGTGTCCATAAATGCTAGATGTTGTTTAATAAAGTTTCAGTAGTTGTACCTGGAGAGAGAAGCAGACTTGTTACAAATCTTCCGATTGGCTGTCTGAGAGCACAGTACAAGGCTCCCGATTTGCTGGCTAAGGTACCCAAAGCAAGCTGGGAACTAGGGGAGGGACAGTGTGTGAGATAGCCAATAGGAGCCAGGATCTGCTAAGAGGCACGAATTTGGACCAATGAGGTGGTAGGAGGCAGTCTGATCCTTAGATTGGCGCGAATTTTGAGCCAATCCAGGGGTAGGAGGAGTGGAACAAAGAAACGTTTTAAAGAATCGGGCAGTGCAGCCTGGGAAGAAGACCACCAGAGAAAGACAATGGAGCTACAAGCATGGTGTACTTAAAGAATGTGCTGCAAGCTGGGGCAGGCTGATAGAGAACCCACTGATGAACCCCAGATGAGGAGACATAGACAACTGGTGAGTGTAGCTGGGCACTGAAGCAAACAGGAACAGAGGAGGAAGAGAAGGGGGTCTGCTGTGTGTTGGGAGCAGTGCAGAGCTGAAGAGAGTCTCCCCCCCCCCAGCACATCCCTCCGTGTGTGTCCGCTTGTCCAGAGAGGAGAGAGAGCCAGCCAGCCAGCCAGCCATGTGGCTGTGTGTAAAGAAGGGCTTACCTGGAGAGAGAAGAGACCCCCCCTGCATTGAGTGCCCAGATTAAAAAGGAACTGTTTCTTTGAATGCCTGCCTCAGGAAAATCCAGACAGAAGTTGCCCATGCCTAAGCCTTGAGCCCTGTGAGTGCCTGCCTTCTTATGAGAGTCAGTGTAGCAGTCCATCAGTGAGATTTGGGGTGGTTGTATAGCAGAACAAAAAAAGGGGCATGTTTTGGGAGGTTTTAGATAGGAATTTCCCCTGCTTATCTTTTTATTTAAAGTTAGTTAGTCTACCAGTTCCACAGAAAGTTAAGGTTTTCCTTTTTTTGAGTTTTTTTGATTCAGGGTAGTAGGTATTGTGGAGTCCCTGAACCAGTGAGCTGACCTCACCAATCGAGGAGACGTGGATGTGGAGAAGACCAAGGTACCCAACGCAAGAAAGCAGCGATGCTAGCGAAGACTTTGATATACCGTAACATTATTGTATGCACACAAATTGAAAACTATATATATCAGATCTGAGTACACTAATTAGTGCTGTGTACATGTGTGGGATGTTTTGGGTTACTGCAAATGTGGAGTTGGGGTCGTCTTGGTAACTATGATTGTAGTTTTAAAATTGTTATTGTCTTTATTTCCTTTGTAACTTATCACAAAGCATTTAACATCTTGCACTAATTTCACTAATGTAAAAATTGGTACCAACCTTTAAGAAACATATCCCAGTGTTTCCATTCACTTTACCCTTTAATAAAACCTTTAATATCTTTTTTCTTGCTAATCCCTTGGTTGTGTGGAGTTTATTTGGGAACCCTATTTAAAACTGTGACACTCATATATTTATTTCTTCAATTATTCAAATTTACCTGCTCCACGGCTAGGGGTTTACAGCTTCCAATCAGATATCGCATACAGTTCAAGGTTCTCCTTCTTACCTACAATGCACTCAGTCTGCAGCCCTCATTACCTCTCTACCCTCATTTCCCCTTACGTTCCCGCCCGTAACCTCCGCTCACAGGACAAATCCCTCCTCTCAGTACCCTTCTCCACCACCGCCAACTCCAGGCTCCGCTCATTCTGCCTCGCCTCACCCTATGCTTGGAATAAACTTCCTGAGCCCTTACGCCAAGCCCCTCCCTACCCATCTTCAAATCTTTGCTCAAAGCCCACCTCTTCAATGTTGCTTTCGGCACCTAACCTTTATACCTTTCAGGAAATCTAGACTGCCCCAATTTGACTGCCCCTATTTGACTGACTGTACATTTGTCCTTTAGATTGTAAGCTCCTTTGAGCAGGGACTGTCCTTCTATGTTAAATTGTACAGCGCTGCGTAACCCTAGTAGCGCTTTAGAAATGTCAAGTAGTATAGTATATTGTGGCTTTCAGTGTTGCGTTATATGCCCCAAAATAAAGGCATAGCGCAGCACTGAAATCCACAATACAGCATTGCAAATAAAGCAAGCTCTGGAGCACTGACAAATACATTTTGAATATAACTCTTCTCTCTTTCACAGACCCCTCAAAAACTCCCCAACTCTCCTTGTATTCCCCCCCCCCCTCCACGATCCCCTCCTAAGCTGCGGTAATAAGTGGCCTGCAGTAGTGCAAGCGCATCTTTTGGGTGCACGCCCGGCCATTTTTTTACCACGTCTAGGAAAAGGGTCCTTTTTCTAAGGCACCAGAAAATGGACGTGTGCCAAAATTTAAATCAGTGCGTGTCCATTTTCAGTCTGAGATCTTACCGCCACCCATCGACCTAGCGGTAAGGTCACGTGCTACCAATGCAATAAGCATGCAGCGCACGCTAACTGCTGTTTACCGTTGGGTAAGAGGCCCGCGGTAGAAAACAGAAAATTATTTCTTACCACGGGATTTGGCACATGCCAGACTCAGAATTACTACCCAGCTCACCCATTAACCGGGCGGTAGTGCCAATTTGGTGCATGCTGTATGCGCGCAGGCCCTCCCATGCCTTTGGAACTCATTGCCAGAGGATGTGGTGACAGCGGTTAGCATAACATTTTGAACAAGTTCCTGGAGGAAAAGTCCATAAACTGCTACTACTTATCCCTGGGATCAGTAACATGGAATCTTATTACTATGATTCTGCCAGGTACTTGCAACCTGGATTGGCCACTATTGGAGGCAGGATACTGGGCTTGATGGACCATCAGTCTGACTATTCTTAAACATGTGCAGCATGGCTCATAACATTCTTTCCAATTCTTCTGCATGTAATTGTGTGTTTTGAGTTTGTTTTGCATGCACATGTGTTTTTATTTCTGACATGTAAGGAAGAAAGCAGAACAGATTTGAATGTAGCAGTTCCCAGGCATTCCATTGGTTAGCAAAGAATAATACAATGAAATCAAACCATTAGAGGGCACTGTCAACAGTTTGCAAAGCATGCCATTTTACATTTAAACCACAGGTGCCACTGTACCAAGGCAACAGGTGTTTGTGCTTCTCTACCACTAGGAGGCTGTACACAGCAACTAGTGGGAAAACTAGGCCATCGCTACATTTACAAACTATAAAGAAAGGCAGAGTTTTGTCACTAGGTATCACAGTAGAATTCACAACAAAATAAATAAATACATAAACCACTAACATCCAGCCCAACAGGGATAGGGGTGTGGCAGCTGTTGTGGGGAGGGGGAGGGGACATGTAGTGGAGAAAAGCATGCAGCATGTCTCATGGAATAATTTCCAACCCATTCTGTGTACATGTCCGTTTGTGTATGCATGAGTATAAATCAGTGGCTAGGAGAAAATGAGAGGGTGGGGGGGGGGGGGGCGGATTTTGAAAGGGCAACTCCCTAATGATTTTGTTCAATGTATCTAGGTTGCGGATGCTGGAACTCCATCTTCTACATAAACCTATTGGGCCATTTATTTATTGAGGGGGGGGGGGGCAATATGCTCTGGACCATTTTTAAACTCTGCATTTTTCCCCATGCCACGTTTGGTCCCAATTCATTGAGGTTTTGGAGAGTTATTTTGTCCATAGACTGACATTTTCAACCCCTTAATAAAAAGTTTACATACACAGTTATTGAACTGGTAATACAAGGATTTTATTTATTTATTACATTTGTATCCCACATTTTCCCACCTACTTGTAGGCTCAATGTGGCTTACATAGTGCCAGAGAGGCATTTGCAGACTCCGGTGTGAACAAATATAAAGTGATGTTGTGGTGGTAATAAAGTTCATGTGGCACAGCCACATTAGGGAATCGTACAGCGGAAGAGTTGTGTTATGTCCATTACGTACTTTAGTTTGGTTGTGTTGCAGAGATCAGGCATTTATGTTGGATCGGCAGGGTATGCCTTTTAAACAGGTTAGTTTTTAGTGATTTCTGGAAGTCTGGGTGATCGTACGTAGTCCTGCTTAGTCAGTTTAAGTGGTATAGAAAGCAACAATCAAACACATAAATGGCAAGTGACCGACTCACCTGCAAATGTGCAGTAGAGACCCTCTCTGCCCTGCCCCCGCGTCAATACGTGATGACGAGGGCGGAACAGAGAGGGTCTCTACTGCGCATTTGTCCCCGACTCGGGACACCGCCGTCGCTAACGCTCCCCCTACCCGGAGTCACCGCCGCCACCCACCTTCCGCCCGGTCGGGCCCTCGCTCCGCTATTGAAACAGCGAGGGCACGCAGCTCTGCCGTCGGCCTTCCTTCTTCTTCTCTGCCTGTGTCCCGCCCTCGACGATGTTACGTCACACGAGGGCGGGACACAGGCAGAGAAGAGGAGGAAGGCCACGGCAGCTCAGCAGAGCTGTGTGCTGCATGCCCGCCCCTCGCTGTTTCAATAGTGGAGCGAGGGCCCGGCCGGGTGGAAGGTGGGTAGCAACGGCTCCGGGGGGGGGGGGGGCAACTTGGAGGGGGGAGCGGCAGCAGCGAACTCGGCGGTGGGGAGCCTTTCAACCCCCCCCTTTCCTATACTATGCCCGTTGTTATAGGGCTTAACGGCTAGTAAACTATAAACCACCCCCTGCTAAATAGGTGGTGGTCAGGACTCACACTAATGGCTAAATGCTCTTTTGTGATTGGCCCACTACCATTACTGACACCAATGTAACCAGGGGCGGCCAAGCCAATCTGCCACCTGAGGCAAGAAATGAGCTGCCACCCTGGCTCCTCTGCTGTTGCCACTACCCTCCGCCCCTGCCCTTCCCTTCTCCAACCCCCTTCCCCCAAATTACCTTTTCTTTCTTTTTTTCAAAGAAGGCGGAATTAACACATTGTTTGAGTATTATCAGATGTTCTGACAAAAATGATTTATTCAATTTTTTGAATAAATCTTTTCAGATCTCCAATGGACCAATGTCACTTGGAGGCTCATTTTCAATGTACTTAAACTTACAAAGTACCATAGGTTACTATGGAACTTTGAGGCATATTTTCAAAGCACAGACTTACAATCTCTCTTTCACTACTACCCTGCAAATTAACAGGTCCCTCTTAACAGTAAATAAGTGATACTACAGTGTGTCTATACTTAAATCAAACTCTTTTAAACTGGGGAGCATACAAGATAAACAGCTGGCTTAAGAGAAAACCCAGATAGCGGATGCATAAATCTAGACAACTGTGCCTTTAGCTTAATTCAAAATGCAATGGAAACAATTCAACACTGACTCAAGCAGTACTAAACTGCAGTTTATCGTGGATTCTTTAGTATTTTTTTTTTACCAAGGACAAGGGATGAATTGATTGTGAGAATCTCATGAGGGCCAAAAAAATCTATGAGGTGTTCCCCAGGAACTCACCATTCAAACAGTTCACTTATCTGCTTCATCTGCATGCAAGACTCATCTCCTCATTCTTTCTCATTCATCTCTCTCTCTGGGAAACTAAGCTGCGTATGTACTGCAATATTTTCTCGGCACACGGTGTATTGCCAAATACTGCAAGACCTTTCTGTTCCTGAGAAGAATGTATTCTTCTTTCAGAGCTCCTGAGAATGCAGCTCCTTATCCACCCAGGCCTCAGTGGGTACCACAAGTCTCATTTCAATTGCTATCCAAATGTTGGCCAAACTGAGGGGCTAGAGCCTTAATAGAGAAGCAAACTTGCTTTTTCTAACTGGCCACCAGAGTGTGCCAACTGCTAACTATAGAACTGACCCAAGCACCATCACAAACTACCAAAACATTGTTGTATTAGGTCTTTCTTCTACTTATTATATTTTCAGGGAACTGTGATGTTTATATGGCACAAAGAATGGTCATACCTAAAAACGCATTGATCTCAGTCTTTCCTTGTTCATTTTTTGAGTAGCCAAGAATGATATAGATCACAGGTCTTCATTACATATCTTTATTTAGTATAAAAAACATTCAGGCATGGTAAATAAAGCCCCATACAAAATGAAAAGTAATAATATTTGTACAAAGAAGTGCACTTTATTTGTAAAAAGATGGAGACAAAAACCAGTACAGAATTCAAGAAAGCATAAGGTAAGTTCAGAGGATCCCTAGCTGCAAAGATCCTGCCAGAAGGAATGGAAATGCACAGGAAAGGAGGCTCTTTATCTGCCACAGATTTTATATTTCAATGGTCACTGGTGACATAGCTCATCTTCAGAAGCAGAATTATATATAGATAGATAAGACAGTTCTTAGTGCTGGCTATAGCTGTTCCTTCCTTAAATGCAAACCCTTTGTGACAAAACAGTGGGTTTTAAGCCTGTGAACTATATATTTCTTGAAGTGTATTTTCCGTAGTTTGGCCAACAGGTGGTGCATGTTTAAAGCTGTTACAGAGAACTGACTGTATTTTATTCAGTCTAACACAGATAGGAAGTAAGATGGAGTGTACTTTTGAAAACTTGTTCTGGGCTCTAATTGGCCCAGGAGCTCAATTCAACTAGGATGTAATGGCTTTTGCCCCAGTCTTAGCCAGGGACAAAAGAGAGAAGGACCTCTTTGCTGAGGCCCTGTGAACAGTTATATTTGATAACTTGTGAGCAGTTTTATGTCCTGATCTCCCCAGGTACTAGTTAGATAGTAAACACATGGTTAGTTAGTTTTATGATTGATCCATATTCAGTTACTTGTTACTGTATGCACCTTTTCTGTTCATTTTTTTATTACAATAAATATTTATAGTTTATTGCCTCTGCTTGTCTGGTCTGACTAAGAATCCTGGTGGTTTGCGTGTTGGGTCTGTAAGTGCTTCCTAGGAGTTGTGGAACCACTGGGAGTGTGGCCCCAGTAACCTAGAAATCACTGCGGGTAATTTGAGAGGAGCCTCACCCAGAGGCAGTTGGGATCCAGTCAGTGGGAGGAGGGTACTAGTGTTCAGCACAAGCTACAGGTGGTCCCTATTGCAGTGTTTCCCCAAGTCGGTCTTGGAGTACCCCCTTTCCAGGCAGCTTGTCAGGATATCCACAATGAATATGCATGAAAGAGATTTGCATATAATGGATGCAGTGTGTGCAGATCAATTCATGCATATTCATTGTGGATATCCCGAAAACTTGACTAACAAGGGGGTACTCCAGGACCAACTTGGGAAACACTGCCCTATTGCACTAATTAGATCATACTGAATTTGTGTTTGTTCCATGATGCAACTGTAAAGGTTCTGTTGCCAGCTTACTGAAGCAGTGAAAGAGCTGTTGCAAGGTCACTATGCTGGACTGATACTCCCTGCAGGTATATGGTATCTGTGTCTGCAGGCTCAATGGCAAAATTAAAACAGCAGCGCCCACTACGTGCCTTGCTAATTTACCATGAAGATGGAGATTGCTGGAGCCTCATTTGGACCCCCGCAGATTGGTTAAGAGATGGGGAGAAGGGCTGAAGAAGGGTGACGGGGAGAGCACTGGGTGGGGGTGGGTGTGTGAGATTGTTTTAATTTGTGGCTATACAATTTAAAAAAATGAATGAGAATCTTAACAAAATATCCTATTTTCTTTCCAATGAAAGCACATCCCTATCATTAATGAGGCCCGACTGGCTGGTGAATCCTAGAGCGAGCGACGCGAGCGAGGCCAGTGTTAAAGACCACTTACATTTAGTGCCTCGAGCGCCACGCATTTTCCCAGTGTATTTCTGAAAGACATGCTGCCCCTCAAGTTGCATGCCTCATTTCTTGAGAGCAGCAGCTTGGATTGTACTCTGTACGATTTTGCGACTCAGATTTTACTGCTTAGCCCAACTCATCTGTAATCAGCATGCACTGGTGGTCTTCATTGGTACCTGCTGTCTGGCCTTTCCTCCAAATAAATGCCTTGATCTTTCACTTGCTCCAATTAAATCACATGCACCAGCTTGCAAACATTTATGACTCGGTAGCATTTTGGCTGGAGATTCTAAACACTTCTACACAGTGCTTGTATGCTGTAGTGAAACAGCAGATGCACCACAAACCTAATCCAGAGCTGACAACTCAGACACCCCCCTCCACACAGTACAGCTGGGCAGACTGGATTGCATCATTTTCAGTGTCACAGGAAACATGAGGGAGTACTTCTGTGCTGAAAGACTAGTAAATGCCTGCAACAGGTTCCCAGAGGAGCAGGTGAAGGCCAGGATCGTAACTGAATTTAAAGGTGCTTGGGACAGATGCAAAGAACAGGGATAGCACATGACTTGAATGTGAAGCTGCACAGGAATGTAATATTCTGCTCTACCCAGAATAGTAGAAAACCAGAGAGGAAGACAAGTGGGCAAAGTGAATGGGCCAACTGACCTTCCTGCTTTGAGTGCTTCTTTAGAAGGTCAGTCTACTAATGATGGATTTAATTTAATTCCGCCATCTGCTATATTACTAACTTGTTGCTGTGTGCTGCAAGTACAGCAAGGGAGCAGGGAGAAGGGTAAGAAGAGGAGAAATGGGAGGAGAGAGGCAGAGAAACAAAGAAAGGGCAAGCATGGCGGATGAGTGAGGAAGGTGTACCTCACGCTATCTGTATGCTTTGTCTGTAACAAGCTTAGGCTCAGGTGTACTAAGGAGCTTCTCAGGGGAGGAAAGTGGCAGATGGTCTGTCACTCCAGAATAGAACCTGCCATGTAATTCTTCAAGAAAAGCTCCTGAAGCATCTGCATTTGTTATCCAGCAAAAGTACAATTTAATCTTATTTATCAGTCATGCAGAGACATTTCCCAGGGGTTATTTTCATTTTGTAAAGCTGAGTTTGTCAAGATGGAAGATAAAATGAGGAAGGCAGGATGGAGGAGGTAATAGTAATGAACAGTGGACAATGGTCTTAATGGCTCTGTCACCACCTACTGGTGAGTATTGCATTGACACACTCTAAAAGAGAGAGGGGCTTCTAACTTACCCAATCATTAGACACACTTATCTGTGCAGAAATGATATCAGCATGTCAGATGTACACTGCAGTCTTAAGTTAATTATAACAGAGGACTTAATACTACCAATGTCAACACTTTCGTGAATGGCTAGACTGCCGTGATCTGACAAACTAAAAACAGGCAGCAAGTTACAATATTCTTAAACTGCGCCTTTCTCTATAACTGGCAGCTCTTTGCGTTGCATTTCTAAGAGAGGGCTGATGAACAGCATAGAAGCATCAATATGGCCAGGAAGCACACTTTTCCCAAATGTTAAATATGTTACTCTCCAAATTGTTAAATATGAACAAGAAGAGAAGGCAAAGAATCACCACAGAAAACACTGGTACTGCTGGCAGTGGTAACTTATTAAAAGAAACTGGATTGGGGACCAGCAGCAGCCTTCATTTTCTACTTAGACTGCAGCTGGAGAAGGAAGCAATCTAAGACAGTACAAAAGGTGGAAGCAAACCAGTATGCACTGCTGCTTCATAGCCTCAGATCACCCTGCCAACAGTCAGTCAAATTGATTTCCGACTGCTGCCAATTCAAAAAGCCATCATTCTTCATAAATAAGTCACAACAATGACTCCGTTGTCTTTATGTTCTGAACCGCAGCAAAATTCAAGCGATAAGCAGCAGCAGTAGCAGGCCCCTGCCCTGGAACCCTCTCCTGGACGTTCACCTAGCCAGACTAAACACTAAGGGGTCCTTTAACAAAGGCCCGGTAGGCTCTACACGCGTGTGCAGTGTTAATTTTTATTTGTGACATTTATATCCCACATTATCCCAAACAAGTTTGAGTTCAATGCGGCTTACAATAAACACTAATGGATACACAACAAAGTATAATGCATAAGAAAGTAATTTGTTGTAAGAATCCAATATTACAATACAGTATCATAAACCTACTGGGATAGCTATGGATGTTTCACATTTAGAAAATCTATTATGAATGAGAAATTGTACATGAAGCAAAGAGAAAGTTAATGGTGAATAGAGTAATAACCAATTCAGGTAATAATTAGTTATTTGAGATATGGTTGTTCTTTGTGGGGGTTTGTTTAAATAGGAACGATTTGAGGATTTTGCGGAATCTCGTATATTTCTTATTTTGGGTGGTAAAGAGTTCCACCATTTGGCTCCTAGGTAAGTGAACTCTCCAGAGACTACTGCCAGGCTAGCACACCTCCCTGGTGGTAATTTTGGATTTGGCGTGCATCCATACCACGGGACAATTTAAAAAAAAAAACTTTCCAACCACGTGCAGCATTTCTGGCATTAATCGGTAGCTGGCGCGTGCCAGTCGGTCACTGTGCATGTAGCGTGTGAGCCCTTACCGTTAGATCAATGGGTGGCATTAAGGGCTCAGGTCGTAAATAGGCATGTGCTGGTTTCAATTTTACCGCAGGCCCTTTTCCCGGCCCATTAAAAAAAAAAAACACCCTTTTCCCCCAGACACGGTAAAAACTGGCCTGGCACATGCCAAAAACAAGTGCCCACACTACTGGCCACTTTTTGCCGTGGCTTAGTAAAAGGACCTCAAATCAAAGAGGTGAGGATCTGCAGAAGCCAAGCGGTGAACAACACAGCAGATCAAATATCCACCCAATTAGAATGCATTACCTTTGATTTTATTGTATTAACTACAACACATAAAACAAAAATCATAACTCGATATAGCCATGTTTCACGCCATCTATGGCTGCATCAGGAGTAAAATACTGTAAACAAATAAATACAGATTTAAAAAAATGATTAGTAACAAAAGCATAGAACAGACAAGTTAACAGATATATAAACAATAATAAAATCGTTAAAATTGTAAGATAATGTAATCAATAATGGACAGAAATAGATGAAACATTTAAAATCTTAAATCATAAGATATGAATAATAAAAAATAATTCAGACAAATTGATCATTTTGATGTTATTACAAATTGGTTATATCTGTATTTATTTACAGTATTTTACCCCTGATAGGGTGAAATAGCCATGCTGGGTTATGATTTTTGATTTTGGTTTTGTGTGTTGTAGTTAATATAACAACATCAGGAGTAGTTCATTCTAAAGGTTTGCAGAACTATCCCAATGAATATCCATAGGCTAATTTGCATATATTGGAGACCCAATGTTTGCAAATCTCTGTCATGTGTGTATTTGATTGTGGTAATGCTGGAAGCCTGACTGGCTAGGTGGACCTCTAGGAGAGGGCTGAGAATCACTGGCTTAGGATGCAGTGCATGGCTGCAGGTCATGCTAGAAGATGCCAGTATTGTTCTGGGGAGTTTTCGCAAGCTTTTAAAAAAATTTCCTTACCTTTATTCTTTAATAATCCTCTTTTTAAAAATCTATATACAGCACAGCTGAATAATCAATACAAGCTGACAGAGCTTTCTCTGACTCAAGTTACTAGCCAGATATATTTGGACAACATGAATTCTGAGATTAATCAGATTAACTGTGCTTAGGAGTGGAATCATTAAAAATTAGGAAATGGTTCGTACAAACAAAAAGGAAAACAACAACTAAAGAACATAAGAAAATGTGTTTCAAACTTTTAAACAACTCTGACCCCAACGCAATGGGGCAATTAGAAAGGAAACATCATAAATATTCAATCAATTCAGGTCTTATATACCACTAATATCCCCTTTTTAGGGTTCAGTGTGGTTTACATCATTAGTGTAATGCAAATGTGTACTTAAAACAAAAATAGAAAAAAATTAGTAACAATACCAGTTCTAACATAAAACAAGAACGGGCAATAAACCCTGGGATTTAGGGGCCCATTTACAAAGCTGCGTTAGGCTCTACACGTGTGCAGCGTGCACCAAAATGAGGACTACCGCCAGGCTACCCCCCCCCCCCGGCAGTAATTTCAGATGTGCCATGCGCCCATAACCCCGGATGATTATTTCCTCCCACACGCGGCTTTTTCCAGCGGTAACGGGCAGTTGGCGCGCACCGGCCTGTCACTGCGCTTGAGCCCTTACCGCTAGATCAACAGGTAGCGTTAAGGGCTCAGCCAGTTTTAGGCGCAAGCTGTTTCCGTTTTACCGCATGCCCTTTTCCTGCCCCATATAAAAATAGCCCTTTTTTTTTTTTTTGCAGACGTGGTAAAAACTGGTCCTGCGCACGCCCAAACCACGTGCCTACACTGCTGCAGGCCACTTTTTGCTGCGGCTTAGTTAAAGGGCCCCTTAGTGAAGTACATTCCATTTCTATTCAGCACCAGGGTCTGGACAACTACTGGCCAGACAGGACCAACCTCCGCCACCCCCCCACCCCCAAACAAACAAATTGACAGCTCTTGAAATTTTCGAAACATGTTGCAAATCTAATACACTATAACACGGAACTTTTCCCACTTTCTTTTAATATGATGTTTATAGCATGCAAGGATTTCTGGACTTCATCCAAGCCAGATAAAATTGAATCTACTTTTGGATTCCCCTGGAAAAATAATCCAGACTAAGAAAGTGTGACAAAATCAACATATTTTGAAGGATCATTTGATTTACAATTAAAATACATATGGATTTTGTTCCAGTCTTCAGGCACCTCTCCCTTTTCCTTGGTGTGTGTGTACCTGTAGAAATGGCTTCACTTCCTGAATATACTGCTAAGTTACATATTGGCCTTACCAGAGCATTCTCGTATCTACGTTTTAACAGAGGGGAGAGTTTTATGAAATTTTAAGCACGCTTCCAGGTAATATAGTTTGCGGTATCCACCTTTAAGAAACTGCTGTGATTGCCCACTTGTCTGCTACAGTTTGAGAAAGGTTTGCGGTGATGCAGTAGGATTTTCACACAATCTGATTTAGAATGACCTGGTTTTGTGGAAATCTTCTGTTGCATAATTCTATGCAGCGTACCATGTGAAATTAGCAGATTACATGTCACACTCCTACACATGTCCCACAAGCTCTATGAAAGCTGATCAGTGAACCTAAAATGTGGCATATAATCTGCTACTTAAATCCAATGATTTTTTTCCCAGTGTTATGAATAAGGATCACGGGAACTGACCTTATCATAAAACTGGATTTTGGTGACTCCTACAGATTCCAGACTTGGTTGACCAATGGCTGCAAAACTGTTCATGCTGTTATGTTACTGAACCACAGGGTGGGAGAGCTCTTTAAAAACTGAAATCTGAAAGACAACTAAGGCAGATTTTTTTCAAAAGGATGTTATAGTAAATGAGCCTTATCATTGAGGCTATCAATATATATATATATATATATATATATAATCTGTTCAGAACTCTGCTGCACGTCTCATATTCCGCCAGAACCGATATACTCATATCACCCCTCTCCTCAGGTCACTTCACTGGCTTCCGATCAGATACCGCATTCAATTCAAGCTTCTCCTTCTTACCTACAAATGCACCCAGTCTGCTGCCCTCACTATCTTTCTACCCTCATCTCCCCTTACGTTCCCGCCCGTAACCTCCGTTCACAGGATAAATCCCTCCCTCTCAGTACCCTTCTCCACCACCGCCAACTCCAGGCTCCGCTCATTCTGCCTCGCCTCACCCTATGCTTGGAACAAACCTTCCTGAGCCCTTACGCCAAGCCCCTCCCTGCCCGTCTTCAAGTCTTTGCTTAAAGCCCACCTCTTCAATGCTGCGTTCGGCACCTAACCCTTACCGTTCAGTGAATCCAGACTGCCCCAATTTGACTGCCCCTATGGGACCGACCGTTCACCTTGTCTATTAGATTGTAAGCTCTTTGAGCAGGGACTGTCTCTCTTTGTTAAATTGTACAGCGCTGCGTAACCCTAGTAGCGCTCTAGAAATGTAAGTAGTAGTAGTAGTATTACATATAGCAGTGATTTAACCAGAGCTGAGATTGTGATGTCATAATGCCTCATTCCACCAATGCCTAAGAGCCAACCTCATCAGTGATGTCACAATGGCTTGATTGTCCTATATTTGTCTCACTCTTATCTATTACATTGTAAGCTCTTTGAGCGGGACTGACTCTCTTTGTTAAATTGTACAGCGCTGCGTAACCCTAGTAGCGCTCTAGAAATGTTAAGTAGTAGTAGTAGTATATAAAAAATGTTGTTAATGCACTATTGTGATAATGGGAGTTCAGCTTTTAATCTAACTACCTTGTTATTATTATAAACCACTTTGCCAATAATAAAAAAAGCAGTCTACCTGTATCAAATAAACCAAATCATAAACATGTAATTCTCGTGGTGACAGCACTGAAGTTCTATATATATGGAGTAGAGCTGTACTGAATAGCATATTTTACTATTCGGGCCACATATGAATAATGAAGCAACGTGAAATCAGAGATCAAGGTTTATTTCAGTAGGATTGAGTACAGTAGAGCCTCTGATTATTCATATCGGAATTTAAATCACTATTCAGCTGAATATGAATAAGGTATTCGGGGCACTCTTTGGGGCCGAATCGAATACAAATATTCTGTACAGCCCTAATATGGATTCACATCTCTATGACATAACCAGGTTCTGGTCCACTTACGGCAGTGGAACCCTTCAATGACACTACCATAACTTCTGGTGACATTAGGGGTAGTTCTATAGGTGGGCATCTCCTTTCAAGTCAGTAGCGTAGCCAGAGTTCAATTTTAGATGGGCCTGGAGGTGGACTGGGTGGGCACGGGCCTCGCGTTTCCTCTCCACTCGCTACCCCCCCCCCCCCCCCCCCCACTGAACTGTTTCAAACCCAGGGCATTTGGCAGTGTTCTTCCAGATGCTGACAGCCCCCTGCACATGGTCAGTTCTGGTCATTTTTACTGCCCTGAAGCGCCGTTCTCCCTCCAGCACTGGCGATTCCCATAGTCAGCCTTCTGCCAGCGTGCGTCGTCGGGGCCTCTCCGCAGGTGCGCGTCCCACCTTTGCGGAAAACAGGAAGGTGCAGAGTAGGCGGGATGTGCCTGAGAAGAGGCCCCTACGACGCATGCTGGAGGAAGGCTGGCTATGGGAATCGCCAGTGCTGGAGGGAGAACGGTGCTTCAGGGCAGTAAAAGTAAGCAGACCACGCGGACGGGGAGAGCAGGCAGAAGAGGCAGGAAAAGATTGGAGTCTCACTTGGGAGAGCTATGCCACTGGTTGGGTTGGGGTTAGTTAGGGTGGGCGGGCCAGGAGCAAAAGTTTTAAGTGCCCCAATGGTGTGTTGTGAGAGCCTATTCTTGATGCCCGGATTCTGCCCGTTATTAGACCATCTACAATCTAGGTGTCCACAGTTATATCAACCAGTGCCTAAATGCTGTGTAACTTATGGTATTCTATAAGTTGCATGCAAGTAGCAGCACCATCCATGTACCGAGTAAACACTCCTTGCATTTACTCACTATGCTACTTACCTGCACCTTTACAAAGCAGGTGCCTAGCTGCTTTGGTGCTCTTATTGACCTATAAGTGCATTCACTCTGCAGCCCCTCACTACCTCTCCACCCTCATCTCTCCCTACACTCCTCCTTCCCAGGATCTCCGTTCACTAGGCAAATCTCTCCTAATTGTACCCTTCTCCCCCATCGCTAACTCCAGACTCCGTTCCTTTTATCTTGCCGCACCTTATGCCTGGAATAGACTTCCTGAGCCGCTACGTCAAGCTCCATCTCTGGCCGCCTTCGGGCTAAAGGCCCACCTGTTTGATGTTGCTTTTGACTCCTAACTTTTCACTTGTTTCTGACCTTTATCTTGTCTTCCTCTCTTCAATAGTCCCTTATCCCTATGTGTCCTATCTGTCTGTCCTACCCTTATCCCTTATTTGTCCTGTCTGTTTGTCCTGAATTAGATTGTAAGCTCTCTTGAGCAGGGACTGTCTCTTCTTCATGTTCAATTGTGAAGCGCTGCGTACGACTGGTAATGCTATAGAAATGATTTGTAGTAATTGTAGTACTACTTGCTAAGTGTACACTTACCCATAAAAGTCGGGTATTAACATACGTTCACGAACATATATGGCATTTAAGTGTGGGTGCCAAGTTATAGAATTGTCCCATACCAGTCCAATTTCTTATATGAAGCAGTGTGCCCACGATGACACTGCCATACAGTTCCATAGGTGGAGCAGTGTGCCCGTGGTGAGAGCAGCAGCCCAGGTGTAGCCATCGTAACTACTGAAATTAGTTTCAACTGCTGCAAAGGAAGGAAGGAAGAGCATTCAAATATACGACGTTTCTGAAATCATGGCTTCTTATAGTATGGAATAAGAGATCATTTACAATGGGATTCTTGAAAATGTTCACAGTAGTCCCCAAGTGCTGAACTTGCAGCCCCTACCTCGCCTAGGACTGAAAGGCTGGGAGCTACACTGAGTACAGGAATCTTTGGTTGCAGGTATGTCTGAGTTGCAAGTGACCTGGTTCCTGGACAGAAACTTGGCCATTCCTAGAACTTCCCTTCCAGTGCATTGTGGGATTTGTAGTACTGCATCTTCCATTTGAAATCAATACCACAGGTATCAAAATGCATCTGAATGGGTGAAGGAAGCCTAGCTTCCAATCTGTCTCCAGGAACCAGACTCCTTGGCAGGTCTAGGCAGACTAATACCGATTATTTTTAAGCTCTAGTTTCTAAAAAAGCAGCTCAGTTATGATTTGCTGAAACGCAGGATTGATTCTCTTCTTCCTCAGAACGTGAAGTCAAGTGATCACCTTAATCTCTAATTTTTATTTTTTTTTAAATTTTTGTTACATTTGTACCCCGCGCTTTCCCACTCATGGCAGGCTCAATGCGGCAGGCAATGGAGGGTTAAGTGACTTGCCCAGAGTGACAAGGAGCTGCCTGTGCCGGGAATCGAACTCAGTTCCTCAGTTCCCCAGGACCAGTCCACCACCCTAACCACTAGGCCACTCCTCCACTGTTGCTACTATTTGAGATTCTACATGGAATGTTCCAACATTCCATGTAGAAGTCGGCTCTTGCAGATCACCAATGTGGCCGCGCAGGCTTCTGCTTCTGTGAGTCTGACGTCCTGCACGTACGTGCAGGACGTCAGACTCAAAGAAACAGAAGCCTGCGCAGCCTTCTACATGGAATGTTGCTAGTGGAATAGCAACATTCCATGTAGAATCTCCAATAGTAGCAACATTCCATGTAGAATCTCCAATAGTATCTATTTTATTTTTGTTACATTTGTACCCCGCGCTTTCCCACTCATGGCAGGCTCAATGCGGCTTACATGGGGCAATGGAGGGTTAAGTGACTTGCCCAGAGTGACAAGGAGCTACCTGTGCCGGGAATCGAACTCAGTTCCTCAGTTCCCCAGGACCAAAGTCCACCACCCTAACCACTAGGCCACTCCTCCACTCTAATGGATACAACCAAAGGTAAAAAAATGGGTGAAGCTCTTCAAGTTTTTTTTAAAAACTGATTTATTTAAATTTTTAAAAAACTTGCTGCAGTTTAATTTTGGGGCCTGTTTTACAATTTGGTCAACGCTCTTGAAAAGTATCCCAAAAGGAGGCTATTTGCAGACTAATTTCAGGGCAGTAATAAACTGATAAAAGAGGGGGGGGGGGGGGTTTAAATTCCCCCAACCACTACCCCCCCCTCCCCATCTCAACAAACCAGAATCTCAATGAAGTGGAACTGGGTGTTTAAAGCAGGCACCATTCGTTAAAAAACTTGATGAGACGATTAACTCCATTTCAACTTCTAGGTCAAAAATTACAAATTTCCCACAGACATTTCAGTTTCATGTTTTTTTTTTAAAACTCAGCAGCTTCATACAAAACTATGGGCCCCTTTTACAAAGGCGCACTAGCGTTTTTAGCACGCACTAAAAATAAGAGTGCGCTAAATGCTAGAGATGCCCATATATGCCCATGGGCGTCTCTCGTGATTAGCGATTAGCGCATAGTGATTTTTGTAATAGATTCACTATGTTTCCAGAAACATTTGCTAGGAAAGTCCCATGCACTTGGCTCCACAGATTGGACTCAAAATCTTTAGATTATATACAATTTGTCTAGAGAGAGCTAAACATACAAAAAAATAAATACTCTCAACCCTTGTAAAATGTGTGCAGAACAAATTATTTTCAGAAATAGAATATTAATAAATACTCTAAAAAAACGTTATCAATTTTTTTTCTTTTCTTTTTATGTTGTTGGATAGCCACAAAGCATGTTCATTATATTTACAAAACCTTCTATAAATATAATATTTTAAAAGACAACTAGCAACCTCTGTCATGGTTGTTCTGTACACTGAGTTAGTTGCTCGTCAGTAGAATTATAGTGCAACAAGTCGAAATGTGTATAAAACATTATACATAGACACTCTCACATCCTTTGGATGTTTTCAGTTCATTTTAACTTTGTGGTATCCCTCTGCAATGTAGGTAAGGAACGCTGGTTTCCACAAGTGAGGAGAGTCTGGGGTAATGCATATTAGCCCAGCGACAGCACAGCTGGAGCAGTCGATTACGGTAAGCCATCATCTTCCAGGCTTACTGCTACGCGCTGGAATGGAAGAAATAAAACAATTATGTTTCAATCATTTTTATGAAAAAGTTTACAATATCAGAACTATAGAAACATACCCCCTCCCTTCTCCCCAACGAGCAATAACATACACCCTAGGAGATCAAAGAAAAATAACCAGAAATGTCTTTGTCTGGAGAAAATCCACTGATCAAATGTTCAATAAGTTACTACGAGCCATCGGAGGCAAGGTTAACCAAACGTTTTCCCACATCACCTGAAGCTGAACTCCTTGAGAATGTGAGAGATCTGAAACAGGCAAACGCTCTAAACGCAATTGATTGATCGTAAGTGCTCTCCACTGCTGAATGGAAACACCGGCATCTCCCAACCAGTTTACTAAGATGGATTCGATAGCAAAAAAAGACTGCCTGTTGCAGAAATCCTTTAAAGCCTGGCGGCGAAGGAACTGGTAACGGAGAGCAATTAAAGACTACATGAGGATGGAATGCACAGTTCCCAGCACTTGTTTCCAAAAAATCGTTACTACAGGGCATGATAAAAACAATTATATACAATATGCTGCTTATATACCACGACTACCTACTGTCTGGTTCAGGGCCGGTCTTACCGACTGTGGGGACCTGTGCGGACCAGTTTGGAGGTCCCTTCGGTGGTCCAGCATGTCCCCCTGTCTCTGAACCCCCAACATGTGCTTCTCTACAGAGAGCTCAGGGCAGTGGCAGCAATTCGCATAGGCCATCTGCTGCCGACCCTGGAGCCTGTTCTCTGCTGTATCCCGCCCTTGCGAAATAAGGAGATTACATCAGAATCGGGCAGGATGAAAGGTGGGATGCAGCAGAACGCAGGCTCCAGGGTTGGCAGCAGATGACATGATTCCTAAACTATACCAGAACTAATACCGATCTCTTAATTTGATTATTCCAATCACATTATCATTATTGAACAGTATTTATCTATCCTGCTCTTACTTATATGTTGTGCATTATTTACTTATCTACTCTATTTTACTTGATATTCTTCGCATCTTAACTGTAACAACATACTGAATTTCTTATTCTGTTAATGATGATCGCCTTTGCGACATAATGTAAGCCACATTGAGCCTGCAAATAGGTGGGATAATGTGGGATACAAATGCAGCTCCTTGTGACTCTGGGCAAGTCACTTAACCCTCCATTGCCCCATGTAAGCCGCATTGAGCCTGCCATGAGTGGGAAAAGCGCGGGGTACAAATGTAACAAAAAAAAAAATGGTCTATGCTAATTGCTGCCGCTGCCCTGAGAAACGCAGTTTTAAGGTGGGGGTGGGCTGGGGTTTAGAGACACGGGGACACGCCAGGGTGGACTGCTTAAGGCTGTCTCTGGCCTGGTTCATCGCTGATGATGGTAAGAAGACCAGTCATTTCTAGGATGTCACAGTAATTCAACAAATGAAATTAAAGACGTTAAATTAAACCTTCAGAAATCTTGAAAATGACATTTTATTTCCCAACGCAAATACATATAACTGGAAACAGATCCGATATCTGGAGGCAATACATTCCAAATTTTAGCTTGAGCTTTCAATCTCAGTCAAAAGCTTGCCCAATTGAGTCCACAGCACATGAGCCTGAATTCAGAGCTCGTTTAGGGTTTCACTCCCACCCCCTTACCCCATCTAACCTACAAATGCACTCAACCTGCAGCCCCTCCTTACCTCTCTACCCTCATCTCCCCTTACGTTCCTACCCGTAACCTCCGCTCTCAAGACAAATCCCTCCTCTCTGTCCCCTTCTCCACCACCGCCAACTCCAGGCTCCGCCCTTTCTGCCTTGCCTCACCCCATGCTTGGAATAAACTCCCTGAGCCCATTCGCCAGGCCCCCTCCCTGCCCATCTTCAAATCCTTGCTCAAAGCCCACCTCTTCAATGTCGCCTTCGGCACCTAACCATTATACCTCTATTCAGGAAATCTTGACTGCCCCAACTTGACATTTCGTCCTTTAGATTGTAAGCTCCTTCGAGCAGGGACTGTCCTTCTTTGTTAAACTGTACAGCGCTGCGTAACCCTAGTAGCGCTCTAGAAATGTTAAGTAGTAGTAATAGTATCTAGCCTCACCTATTGCAGTGACAGTCTTCTGGCTGAGAGCCAATACCTTGGGTTCCCCTCCACAATTAAATCTGTGCAATGTGCTCTTCAGCCAGCCAGTACATGTTACTTTGTGTGATGACAGAAATCTCATCCCACCCAAGGGCAGTAAAATTGTGCCTCAGCAGTGCTGCCAGCCCCCAACCCTCTGCCCACCCAAAAAGCAGGAGCCAGGTCCAGGAATTGAAGCTTTGTCATAGGGCCAACGAGCCAGCTTATAATGTATGCCTTTGCAAGTATATAAGGGCAAGATTCAGACAAGCCCACGTTGCCACCTCTATTTAGGTGCGTCAATGCTGTGCACTGAGCACCAATTTTATAACCACATCTGTGCGCCAAGATGCCATTCTAGACTAGCGTAAACTTATGACCTCAACCCACAGAAGGCCAACCTACCTGCGGCCTCCTACACCCAAACAAACCCAGACCAGAACCCCCCTCCCCCATCCTATGCAGGTAAACTAGTCTGATCTCAAAATCTGTTGAGAACCTGGCTATAGGCAGTGGGTGAAACTGAAGCTAACTAAGGATCTCAAATAAGCAGAAATGTCCAGGTGGTGTTTTTTTTCCTGTGAGACAGGCTGCTATGGTGTCTTGTTCAGTCAGTTAACTTATTTCCAACTTTAGTCATGGCTAGAACCTATGTGAGAATGCTGGGCCATGTGGTAGAAAGAGTGCAAGTTGTTCTCTTTGTTCATCTCAAAATGAGAAAGCCACAATGAACTTTAATTCCAATGGAACAAAATGATTCCAACCCTTGTTTTCAGGATATTCTCTTCAATTCATGTTGCTCCAGTGGTGGACCAAGCAAAAAAAAACCCCAAAAAACAGCAAAAAGGGCCTTTAAAAACAAAAGGGAACACATTAAAAAATCCTTTAATAGTGAACTTTGATTGAAGAAAGACCCGACACGGGCCGTGTTTCGGTGCTACCGCACCTGCGTCAGGGGTCACACCAAAGACAAAGGAGGCTTCAACAGACTAATTTCAAAAGGCTGATGCTTTCCAAAATTTTTGTGAGAGACTTACACTGTTGCTGTGTGAGAGCTTTGCACTTCATTTCAATCGGAGGAACATATCACAAAAAGTTTGGAAAGCACCAGCCTTTTGAAAGGCTGCAGGACGTCAGACTCACAGAAACAGAAGCCTGCGCGGCAAGGGCGGGCTTCTAGATGGAATGTTCCTAGTGGAGGAGTAGCCTAGTGGTTAGTGCAGTGGACTTTGATCCTGGGGAACTGAGTTCAATTCCCACTGCAGCTCCTTGTGACTCTGGGCAAGTCACTTAACACTCCGTTGCCCCTGGTACAAAATAAGTACCTGAATATATGTAAACCACTTTGAATGTAGTTGCAAAAACCTCAGAAAGGTGGTATATCAAGTCCCATTTCTCTTTCCCCCTTTCCCTTATGACATCACAATATCAGAAGTGAGCCAAGTATCAGGCAGTCAAGCCATTGTGACACCACTGATGAGGTTGGTTCTTATTGGTGGAATGAGTGGAGGAGTAGCCTAGTGGTTAGTGCAGTGGACTTTGATCCTGGGGAACTGAGTTCAATTCTCACTGCAGCTCCTTGTGACTCTGGGCAAGTCACTTAACCCTCCATTGCCCCTGGTACAAAAATAAGTACCTGAATATATGTAAACCGCTTTGAATGTAGTTGCAAAAACCTCAGAAAGGTGGTATATCAAGTCCCATTTCTCTTTCCCCCTTTCCCTTATGACATCACAATATCAGAGCCAAGTATCGGGCAGTCAAGCCATTGTGACATCACTGATGAGGTTGGTTCTTATTGGTGGAATGAGTGGAGGAGTAGCCTAGTGGTTAGTGCAGTGGACTTTGATCCTGGGGAACTGAGTTCAATTCTCACTGCAGCTCCTTGTGACTCTGGGCAAGTCACTTAACCCTCCATTGCCCCTGGTACAAAATAAGTACCTGAATATATGTAAACCACTTTGAATGTAGTTGCAAAAACCTCAGAAAGGCGGTATATCTAGTCCCATTTCCCTTTCCCCCTTTCCCTTATGACATCACAATATCAGAGCCAAGTATCGGGCAGTCAAGCCATTGTGACATCACTGATGAGGTTGGTTCTTATTGGTGGAATGAGTGGAGGAGTAGCCTAGTGGTTAGTGCAGTGGACTTTGATCCTGGGGAACTGAGTTCAATTCTCACTGCAGCTCCTTGTGACTCTGGGCAAGTCACTTAACCCTCCATTGCCCCAGGTACAAATAAGTACCTGTATACAATATGTAAGCCGCATTGAGCCTGCCATGAGTGGGAAAGCGTGGGGTACAAATGTAACAAAACTAAATAAAAGGGAATTAACTTCCTAATAGTATGCTTGTTTATGCTGGTCTACTTTATTTTTACCAACCCACTGTCACATTTATTTTTTATTATTTTTTTTCTTATTTCAATAATATATGCAGATGTATGTTTCTACAAATATTGTATTGTTTAAAATTAATACAGTTTGAAAAAAAAAAAAAAATTTAGGTTGGTGGCAGACTGTTTGCAATGCACCTTTGTGGGCGCTGAAAAGGCAGACTTTCAAGTCCTGTCTTCGAGAACCTCTGTGCTTAGGTGGTATTATAAATCTGTGCTAACAGCAGAGATGTCAATTCGTACCAGAAGAGGAACAGTACTCCCCTTTTTTCATGATGGGATTTCTTTAGGCCACCCTGTCACGGAGTGAAGACAATGTCCAGTTAAGAAAAGCTGTTGGACTGTACGGTTCGTTTACTTATGTACCAAAGATGACTTACAAGCACTTACCGCTGTGGGTCGAATATTGACCCCCCATAAGTACATATTTTCAATTTTAGAAAAAGGAGAAAAAATTAAGGAAATGATAAAAACAATGTTGGTCTAACAGTAAGAAGAGATCTTATACCAAAATTTCTGGGATAGTTTCTGCGCATATTTGGCAAGATAAAACAACAACTCTGTAAGCCACATTGAGCCTGCAAATAGGTGGGAAAATGTGGGATACAAATGCAATAAATAAATAAAACAGAGGCTGTGCACAGGGCACAGACCAGGATCCAAAATACAAAACAGGAAAATCCTCTACGATGACGAAACACAGCAGGCAAAAGTAGAGGCTGACCAAAGACGAATCACCACTGGAGATCTGAATCCAACAGTCTTTATTGTTATAAATAAAGGACCCAACACGGGCTGTGTTTCGACACATGCAAGCGTCTACATCAGGGGTCAAACAGTAAACTCCAGATCGAGGTACAGGACCGCAGCCCTGTTTGTGTCTAAAGCTGTAGACCTACCCCAAATACTTATGCAGACAAAGCAAATAGACAAGCTTCTCACAACGACTGTAGGAGCAAAACTTCAGACACGAACAGGGCTGCGGTCCTGTGCCTCGATCTGGAGTCTACTGTTTGACCCCTGATGTAGACGCTTGCGTGCGTCGAAACACGGCCCGTGTCGGGTCCTTTATTTATAACAATAAAGACTGTTGGATTCAGATCTCCAGTGGTGATTCGTCTTTGGTCAGCCTCTACTTTTGCCTGCAGCAGTGGCGTAGGCAGAAGACAATTTTTGGGTGGGCCAGCGGGTTGGATGGGTGGGCACTACAACCCCCCCCCCCACACACACGGTCCAGCACATTTCAAGTTATCGGCGCTACCTCCACTCACCTTCTCCCACCGTGGTGCTGCCTCCTCTCCTGCACTTCATGGTCTTCGTCTCCCACCCCCGTGGCAGCACTCTATCGGCGCTGCCTGCCTGACAGCTGACAGACGCGGCGCGACAACGTCCTGCTCCGGGACCTTCCCTCTGCCGCGTGCAATCCGCCCTGTGTAAACAGGAAGTTGAATCAACGCGGCAGAGGGAAGGCCCTGGCGCAGGAGGACGTTGCGCCGCGTCTGTCAGCTGTCAGGCAGGCAGCGCTGATAGCAAATTGAAAGCGCTGCCGCGAGGGTGGGAGACAGAGACCATGAAGTGCAGGAGAGGAGGCAGCGCTACGGCGGGGGTGGGAGAAGGTGAGGATGGGCCTGAGACAAAACTGGGTGGGCCTGGGCCCATCCAGGCCCACCCGTAGCTATGCCCCTGGCCTGCAGGGCACAGACCCATGAATGCTCAGATTTTTAGTTCTAAGCTCTGGTGCTGTCATATGTCTGGTGCCCACAGAAATGGGCAGTAACATCATCTGATACTGCCCACTTCTGTGCCCGATTCAGTTCTAATAATCCGAGAAAATACTTTACAAAATTACCCCCAAAATGGGGAATTTCTATTTCATGTATCAGGTCTATAGTTGTGCGTGCACGCTCCAGTAGAACTAATGTAGAATTTTTGTGTACATGGAAGTTGCTAACTACAATATGACATTACATCACGATGCATTTAATTACCAAATGGGGAGTTGTCCCTTTTCTGCACAGTCACCAAAGAAACCCTGAATACTTACCGCTGGGTAGACATGGCCAATTTGTGCCGTCGTCCTTCCAACATGGATTTCATTTTCATCCTCTTCTTCTGTTGTCTTTCTGTAGACAGGATTGTCAAAATTCATGCTCTTTGTGTTCTTCCGTTTCCAGTTTCTCCAAATCAGATAGCCTCCCATACACAGCAGACCCATTACCACTGAAGAACAAGAGCAGACATTTTCAGATGGCCTCTGGAGTGCAAGAGCAGGTCAAATGATGAAATACTTTATTTCGGTCCAACACACAACGGCAAAGTCAAATGGGACTGATTCGCAAAGCTCACGAGTCAGTATTGTGGAAACCCATATGGCTACTACTGAAGAGATTCAAGCCTATTAGATATGTAAACATTTTAAGTAAAAATAATGAACTCTCTAAGGAACTTGGTACCTACCACTGAGGAGACATTTATCCTGTACCTAGTTTCTGCATGGCCTGGATATCGATACTTGGTCATATCCATCAAGTTAGCTGCACCCCTACACTTCCCAATCTGGGTCAAAAACTAGCCAATGATAGAGCAAATTTCACCAAGGGCCCTGTTTACTAAGGTGCATTAGCGTTTTTAAATTGCTTACAATTATCGCGTGCGCTAACCGTGTAGGCGCCTATAGTGATATTGTAGGCACATACACAGTTAATGCGCATACATGGTTAACGTGCGTTAAAAAACATTAACATGCCTATAATGCAGCTTAGTTAACAGGGCCGCAAATAAGGGTTCCCACTAGTATACTGAGCCTGCTAATAGGATTTAATTGCCAGGGTTGAATGATGCTGGTGGTATAAATACACAACAAGACTGTCACTGAGATCCACAGCTCCCCGTACCACAGATATATTTTTTTGTTACATTTGTACCCAGCGCTTTCCCACTCATGACAGACTCAATGAGGCTTACATGGGGCAATGGAGGGTTAAGTGACTTGCCCAGAGTCACAAGGAGCTGCCTGTGCCTGAAGTGGGAATCGAACTCAGTTCCTCAGGACCAAAGTCCACCACCCTAACCATTAGGCCACTCCTCCACTGTTGCTACTATTTGAGATTCTACATGGAATGTTCCAACATTCCATGTAGAAGTCGGCCCTTGCAGATCACCAATGTGGCCGCGCAGGCTTCTACATGGAATGTTGCTAGTAGAATAGCAACATTCCATGTAGAATCTCCAATAGTAGCAACATTCCATGTAGAATCTCCAATAGTATCTATTTTATTTTTGTTACATTTGTACCCCGCGCTTTCCCACTCATGGCAGGCTCAATGCGGCTTACATGGGGCAATGGAGGGTTAAGTGACTTGCCCAGAGTCACAAGGAGCTGCCTGTGCCTGAAGTGGGAATCGAACTCAGTTCCTCAGGACCAAAGTCCACCACCCTAACCATTAGGCCACTCCTCCACTGTTGCTACTATTTGAGATTCTACATGGAATGTTGCTATTCCACTAGCAACATTCCATGTAGTGGAATAGCAACATTCCATGTAGAAGGCGGCCCTTGCAGATCACCAATGTGGCTGCGCAGGCTTCTGCAAGTCTGACGTCCTGCACATACGTGCAGGACGTCAGACACACAGAAACAGAAGCCTGCGCAGCCTTCTACATGGAATGTTGCTAGTGGAATAGCAACATTCCGTGCAGAATCTCCAATAGTAGCAACATTCCATCTAGAATCTCCAATAATAGTAGCAACATTCCATGTAGAATCTCCAATAGTATCTATTTTATTTTTGTTACATTTGTACCCCGCGCTTTCCCACTCATGGCAGGCTCAATGCGGCTTACCTGGGGGGCAATGGAGGGTTAAGTGACTTGCCCAGAGTCACAAGGAGCTGCCTGTGCCTGAAGTGGGAATCGAACTCAGTTCCTCAGTTCCCCAGGACCAAAGTCCACCACCCTAACCACTAGGCCACTCCTCCACTGATATGTACCAATTCATATGATTTATTGATTTATTTAATACATTTGTATCCCGCGCTTTCCCACACAGGGCAGGTTCAGTGCGGCTTACATAGTAAATATAATTACAAAGTCATGTATGGAGAATATTACTAACTGCAGTAAACATAGTTCTAGAAAGGCCTTAAGAATAAGTGAGATGAATATGAAAAGGTGCAAGAAGATAGGATAAGGAAAAGGAATGGGAGGGGTATGGTGCAGGGAAGATGGTGAAGAAAAGACTAGGGAATAAGCATGAAAGGAGAATTGGGAGACAAGGACAAGATATAATCATCAAAACAGGAATCATGTGATTGGGCTTATAAGGTTAATTGGGGGCGTTAGGGTAAGCTTGCTTGAAGAGATGGCTTTTCAACATTTTTCTAAAGGGTAGATAGTCGTTCATTGTTCGGATGGATCTTGGAAGAGCGTTCCAAAGCTGGCTGTCTAAAGGAAAAGCTGGATGCATAGGAGGTTTTATACTTAATTCCTCTGCAGCTGGGAAGGTGCAAATTGATGGGCTCAAACAGACATGCATGTCAAGCACCATCATCAGGCATCGTTCCATGCATACACAAAACAGAGCTGATACCTGGAGCCTCACTTGCTTCTAAAGGGCATGCTGTTTTTATAAATAGAATTAATTTTCTCCTCTTAAGTAGGGAGAAGGCATGATCAGGTTACTGAAGCATTTTAAACTGCAGAGCAGGACAAATCTCGAGCCCTCCTCTGCATCACCAATTATATGCGACGCTGCGTATGTCACAATTTCCCTGTGCCTCAATTACTCAAATACAGAAAGGTACAAATGGTTTCCATAGAGTTGTTTGAGTGCCTGACTGTAGTTCTGAAATACTACCTTGGGATTTTCATCAGATGAAAGCCACGCTGCAAAATCAGAACCTTTTTTTTTTATTACTATAGTTAAACATATTTCACACCATGATACAGCTAAAGTGTTTTTAGTCAAAACTGCTTACCAACAGGAACAATTACACCAATTATCGCTGCTGTGACTGTAGATCCTAAACCGTAGCTCTGGTTTCCATCTGTAAAGAGACACGGGTTCAGTGAACACACAGTTGGATGAAGATAAGCCCCCTTATCACTTACAAATTTTAACACACCAAAAACCACAAAAAAGGCATGCAAACCCCCCCCCCCCAAAAAAAAACCACAAAAACAAAAACCCAGCCAATTCACAACTTCAGCGTTTAAGAAAAAAAATTGGTAAAAAGTCTAAAATGTTTTGGGTATCATAATTGACAACAGGTGCCAACCAGTGGCGTAGCTACCCCCCCCCCCCCCCCCCCGCCGACAATCCTCTCGACCCCCCCTCCTGCCGCCAACACTCCCCCGCCATCGTCGTCGCCTACCTTTGCTGGTGGGGGACTCCAATCCCCGCCAGCCGAGGTCCTCTTCTTCCCGCGCAAGGCTTCGTTCTGTTTCTGACGTCAGACTCACAGAAACAGAACGAAGCCTTGCAGATCAGCCAAGTGCTCGTCAGGGACGCCCTTCTTTTTTCCATTATCGCTCGAGGAAGTCCATCTGATAGGCACGCCCCAGTCCCGCCTTTGCTACGCCTCCGACACCCCCCTCCCCCCCCGGGAACTTTGGTCGTCCCCGCGACAGGAAGCAGTTGGGGACGGCCAAAATCGGCTTTCGATTATGCTGATTCGGGCGACCCTGAGAGAAGGACGCCCACCTCCCGATTTGTGTCGAAAGATGGACGCCCTTCTCTTTCGAAAATATTTTCTTTTCCATGTTTTATTTTGTTTGAAAATAAGCCTGAAAGTCACTTACAGTGCTGGGATAAACTGCCGTTTTCAGTACTCAGGACTCTGGTATCAGAGTGTCGGGTGGTAGATGAGTGAGCCTCTGTGGTACTGGAGACTTTTAATACTGTTGCGGCCTTGGCGTCTTCAGAAGCAGGATCTGCCCTGGCAGTAGTTGTAGGGCTGATGGCAGCAGTAGGACTAGTGGTATTGGAAGCCGGTGAAGATTTAATTGTAGTGAATAGTGGCAGAGGAGATGACGTAAACTGAACTGAAAAAAAAACAAACCCAAACCCCCAAACAAATCATGAAATAGCTCATGAATACATACTGAAAAGAAAACGCACTGTCATTACCAACAATTAGTGTTTTGTTCATAGTGGTTAACAGTTAAACCATTCATAATATAACAAATCATAAACCAATAAAAACAAAATTCCTCAGTGGATTTCCCAGCATACGGTGACATTAAAGCACAGCTGTGAATTCTCTTGCAACAGAGTGTAAAGTGACTTGTTTTGTGACTGTCTATATCACATTAAAATAGCTCTTTTGGCATTTTAGTTATTAGAATTTATATGCCACTTTCCTGGAACCCAAGCATCCAAACGGTTAACAACTATAACACAGAACAAATTCCCACATAAAATTAATATTCACACCCAGCACATAGCTTTCAATAATCACAGAAAATGCAATGTCCACTACCACCTAACAGCTATGCTTGGGACCTTTTTTCTCAACCCACTTCCCTATCTTCAGACTTGAAAGAACAGAAAAGCTTTGTGCTGATTTCTAAACAGCTTTTGTGAACAATCCTAACGGAATTTTATTCCCCCACAAGGCGGCGGATGTGAAAAATGCTTTAACCTAACAATTTCAACCCATCATCACCTGCACAGATATCACATTCAACAATGCAATGTAACCACTCGCCTCCACCTACCCTCCTCTCTTCCTTCCCTTTCACATTAATTGATTTGATTACTTTATTTATTTTTTGTCTATTAGATTGTAAGCTCTTTGAGCAGGGACTATCTTTCTTCTATGTTTGTGCAGTGCTGCGTATGCCTTGTAGTGCTATAGAAGTGATAAATAGTAGTAGTAGTAGTCTCTTGTAACCAGAGCTAATATTGTGATGTCATAATGCCTCAGTCCACCAATAAGAGCCAACCTCATCAGTGACGTCATAATGGCTTGATTGTCCTATACTTGGCTCACTTTTATTACATAGCTCTTTGAGCAGGGACTGTCTTTCTTCTATGTTTGTGCAGCGCTGCATATGCCTTGTAGCGCTATAGAAATGCTAAATAGTAGTAATAGTAGTAGTAGTAATGCAGCTTGCAATGAGTAGAATCCCCTCCCCAGACAGTACCAGCTCAACTTATCCTTCAGCAACTACAGGGTGGCACTGTGGAATACCTACAATGTTAAAGCCAGTAAGTTAGACTGCCCTCGTTCCCAAACTGGCAAACACTGCGGCTTCTGAATTGCTGGGCGCATGCTCTTTCTTCTGTGAACTTCTGTCAGAGATCATGGCTAGTAATGGAAGGCCTACAAGTACACTGCAGTAAACTTTGACTGCTATCTGCTGAGCCTTTTCCTTCAAATAAAGGAGGGGGGGCCTTTAGCCCTTGTCAAGTTGCAAAGTTTGGAATACATTGAATTAAACTATTCATGCTGGAGGTGGACTGTAAGGGGCCCTTTTACTAAGCTGCTTAGGCGCCTAAGCGTGCTCAAGCACCAAATTGGAGTTACCATCCGGTTACCGCGTGGCCCTTGCAGTAATTTCAATTTTGGCGCGTCTGCTACGCAAAAGAAATGTTTATTTTCTGGTACGCAGCAGCTAGGCGTGTCAAGTGGCATTTGACGAGCGTAGACCATTACCATCCGGTTACCGTGTGAGACCTTACCGCTAGGTCAATGGCTGGCGGTAAGGTCTCAGACCCAAAATGGACGCGCGGCAATTTAAATTTTGCTGCATGTCCATTTTTGGCAAAAAAATAAATAAAAAGGAATTTTTTGTAGGTGCGCTAAAAAATAATTCTGCACGCGCCCAAAACACGTGTCTACACTACCGAGGGCCATTTTTCAGAGTATCTTAGTAAAAGGACCCCTTAAAGTCTTCAGATAAGTGATTTTTATTTTTTATTCCAAGTGCACATTTGTGGAATATTTATTTCTTTCAGTTTTTCATTGTTTTTAACACCAGTTTGGGACACTGCAGAAGTAATGTACGCGTTGATTAGTGCTTGTGCCTGAGAATGGTTTTTGAAGCAGTGTTTTTTTTCTCCTACGGGAGTTTTTATTTCCAATTTCGGTAGAAGCCGATGATTAGAGTCCATTTAAGGGTTTGTTAAAAGTCTACAACTTTCCCTGGACAGTTGAGGCAGCACCTACACAGCTAGAATGTGAATAGTTTCAGGTTGATTCAAGTTTTAGTCTCAACGTTTTGAGACTCTGTTATCCTAGCTTTTTGTTTTTGGTGAGACTGGTAGCAAGGGATTCCTAGAGATGAGAATTAAAAAGGCCTGCTTGTACTCAGAGAAAGCAGATGTACAGGGCCGTGCCTAGGGTCTCTGGCGCCCCCCTGCAGACTATCAGTTGGCGCCCCCCCCCCCCTCAGGGATCCTTGAGCAGGCAATAGCGATGTTAATATCGCCAATGTAATCCGGCTCTGGAGATACCTTAAGACAGGCAACAGCTGTATAATTTTTGCCAAGAAGCAGCTTTAAGGATACCGCAGAGTCCTCAGGTATCTAACTCTTGACGTGCTACCGGTAAAATAAAAATGCTTCAGGGAAAATTGTGGTGAAGCAAGTACATTAGTATTTTAATGACATTTCTTTTCTGGATAATCGGTGAAGTTTGTGAAATGGGACTGTGAGTTCTCATTTCGGAAAGAAATTGTATAAAGCACTAAGCCACCACCATAACCATGAATTACAGAGGAGGAATAAATATATTTGAAAGTGCTATATTTCACAAATTCACTGAATAAAAGTTTAGCACACCTGTCTCGCTCCAGCATAAACAAGAATCCTAAATTCTCGGAAGAGGGGAGGCCAGACGTTGGCTTGCAGCATCAACCTGCACTTAGGAAAACTAATCTCTCGCTTCACTCTTTAAGAAAGAGGAGCCAGATTATCTAGTGGATAAAAATACAGTCAGGGGAAGGTTAATGTGATCTGCCAGAGTCAGGAAATCTTCTCCCTTCAACCTTCCAAATTAGAATCTGACTGACTTTCATATTGGCTTCTGGCAGGTTTTCAGAAACAAGATGTACCACGAGGTTTGCCCCAAGTGCACTATATGCCTGTAGATGTCCCTGTAATTTATCCAGTTGCAAACTATGCCAAAATATTTCACAGGACCCCAAAGTCATCCACAAAGGAAAGATATTCAACATAAAGGGATCTTTCACTTGCTCATCTTCCAATGTGGTATATATCATTCAGTGTAAAAAATGTAATGAAGGATGCTATATTGGAGAAACAGGCCAGATGCTTAAGACAAGATTCAATTTACATAGACATCACATGAACAATGCTGGTGCCAGTAGGGCTCCCACACCTGTTGGTCAACATTTTACAGGACCAGGACACTGTACCAGTAACTTCACAGTGAGAATCCTGAAAGGTAACTTTAAAACCATACAAGAACGTAAGACCTTTGAAGTCAGAATGATTGAATATTTTAACACCCAACAGAAAGGACTTAACAAGGATCTGGGGTTCCTAGCCCATTATAAACCATAAAGCTGTATGTCTCTGTTGATCACCCTCCCCTCACCTATCCACACCCACCCTGTTAGAATATCAATGATATGCTTTGATGTCCCCATGCATACTTCCTACCCACCCCCATCCTCCCACCCTGTCAGACTGTCATAGTAATGCTTGAATGTTTTCACTTATATACACTGTCAGCTAGCACATTTGCTTATTTCCGATCTGAGGAAGAAGGGCAACCTTCGAAAGCTAATCAAGAAATGTATTAAGTTATGTCCAATAAAAAAGGTATCTTATTTTCTTTTCCATGTTTTATTTTGTTTGATTTCTATTGATAACCTTAAGAGTGGACTAACACGGCTACCACACTCCTCTACTATGCCTGTAGAGAAATAGCTCAGATAGATTTAGCCCCATGTGTAGCAGAACAATTTTCATATATAAATCGTGACAGATCAGTTTTGCACACCACACCCAAACTTGACACGGTTTTATTTTACCCCAAACAAACCACGTTAACCTTGCCTGTCAGTTCAACTGGCCTGGGTTCGGAACAGCTGATGTCAGGTTTCCTGCACGCACCTAGCATCAGTGCGGCATCGCACCAGCCCAGGACTCTGAAAACACCAATGTTCTGATCGGAACCATCAAACGGTCAGTCGGAGACCCGGACTGGGACTGCCTGCCTGGCAATGTGCTTCGCATCTGCGAGCGAGGCTCCAGGCGTGTGCGTGGAAGAGCTGGGGGCGATGCCAAACAGCCGAGCGCTGCACGGGAAGGCAGCAGCGCATGCGCATAGGCGCCGACACGCCAACGCGGTACGGTAGGTTTATGTTTTTAATTTTTAATACAACACTGTCTCGGCCGGCGGTGGCGCCCTTGAAGGCAGGCGCCCCCCTGCCGTGCTTACCCCGCTTACCGGGTTGGCACGGCCCTGCAGATATACAGTTGTTCTCGAAGACAGCAGGCCGATTATTCTCACATACCCTTCCCACCTCCCCTAGGAGTTAAATTTTAGTTATAGGCTATCTGCTTTTTGCTTTTTCACCTGACTGGAGGACCCGTGCTCATGCATCAGGCGGGAAGGCACATGCACGGTGGGACAATGCTAGAGCCACCTGCTTTGCTCGCTGGTCGGTGTCCGCGCTGGGCTTCCTCGGGTGGTGTCGCCCAGATATGGGAATGATCGGCCTGTTGTTCTCTAAGAACACCTGCTACAGGTAAGTATCTTTGCTTTCTTGACCTCAGATTTTTCCCATAGTGTAGCCTGAAGTGGTCGCTGCTGGCCTTTCTTGAAAAAAAAAAATATATTGATTTTCCTTTTTATCCTGCTGGACAAGTCCAGATCAGTGAGTTAAGTCCCCCGAACCAGCAGATGGAGGTAGAGATCATACTTCATAGTGAAATCACGGATAAAAATTGTAGTGCAGCTTGGAACTTGTCACTGTTTTTCTACCGCCAGCAGATGGTAAATGTTAGACTGGTGTAGCTGAGATTCCTGATAAGGCATGACTCCCAGGTTTAGTCTTCAACCTGCAGCCTTGTAATAGTCTATTGGCGCAGCTATTCTTCCAGGATAGATCCGTGAACTCTTCCATGGTTTAAGTCCTCTTCTTTATGGACCTCCACTACTCTGAGCCCTAGCCTACGGGTTTGGAGATTGGACTGGTACAGACCCTCAGGTCCCTACCTCCTCCAGTGAGTGGAGGAGTGGCCTAGTGGTTAGGGTGGTGGACTTTGGTCCTGGGGAAGTGAGGAACTGAGTTCGATTCCCGGCACAGGCAGCTCCTTGTGACTCTGGGCAAGCCACTTAACCCTCCATTGCCCCATGTAAGCCGCATTGAGCCTGCCATGAGTGGGAAAGCGCGGGGTACAAATGTAACAAAAATAAAATAGATACTATTGGAGATTCTACATGGAATGTTGCTACTATTGAGATTCTACATGGAATGTTGCTACTATTGGAGATTCTACATGGAATGTTGCTATTCCACTTCCATGTAGAAGGCTGCGCAGGCTTCTGTTTCTGTGAGTCTGACATCCTGCACGTACGTGCAGGACGTCAGACTCACAGAAGCAGAAGCCTGCGCAGCCACATTGGTGATCTGCAAGGGCCGACTTCTACATGGAATGTTGCTAGTGGAATAGCAGCAACATTCCATGTAGAATCACAAATAGTAGCAACAGTGGAGGAGTGGCCTAGTGGTTAGGGTGGTGGACTTTGGTCCTGGGGAAGTGAGGAACTGAGTTCGATTCCTGGCACAGGCAGCTCCTTGTGACTCTGGGCAAGTCACTTAACCCTCCATTGCCCCATGTAAGCCGCATTGAGCCTGCCATGAGTGGGAAAGCGCGGGGTACAAATGTAACAAACAAAAAACAAAAAAAAAATCAAACTACCCTCTCTAAATAATTAAGATTGAAAACCAAATGTAGCATGAACATCAATTTCACTTATTCTTTTGATAGATCACCTCACCTATCCACACAAATCACGAAGCATAACTAAATACAATCAACATAACACGAACGTATCTTAAAACCTCTCCATTACTACACCTGGTTCTTTACAAAAATGTATTATGTAGACTAAGCTGCATTCTAAAAAAAAAAAAAAAATAAAGAAAAAAAGCTGTGCATTCCTATAACCTCCCCACTTTTTATATGATTGTCTAATCCATCCAATATATCCAAGCTGACTGACATACCTTTGCCGGTCTTGAATATCATCCTTTATTATCAGCAGGGACTGCGGCCATACTGGCAGCCATCTTCCCTTTCTCCCTCCCTGGCCTGAATGCACTGCCTCTGCGGCCCATCCAAACCTTGACAGCCCTTAAAAGGTGGACGACTCAAACCCATGTTTGGCCCAAGCCACAGGATAAGCCCGCCAGAGGCCACATTTACAAACACAAACGTACAGCTGTAAATTCTACTGTCATTTTCCAGTGACATTTACAAAAACCATTCAATAATCTACAGCCTTGTCTTGTATTTTGTTACGGGAAGCCATTAGAAAAATTTACAACCTTATTACAAACACTTCAAGGCACTTAATCTTATACAGAGTTAAAACAATATCTGTTTCTATAGACAGAAAAGCTATAATTAAACACACCCACACATTACAAGTGATGCCATTACAAGACTGGATGGTGGAATCGCTCCAGAACTTTCTACCAAAATGGAATTATAGCTTAAACTATAAGAATACCCTACTCTTTATAGAACTTTGAGATGTTGTTATTGAGCAGCAGGTACATTTGCAAATTACCAAATATTCGGCTAATATATTTTGGAGCACAAGGCCTTTGAAATGTAGTGTGTCAGCTGGACCAGGTCCCCTTGCTTTAAAACATTAGCCAGGCCTCCTTGGCTTTTAGTGTCTTGGTGGTATCACTAGAATTATAATGTCTCTAATAGCACACAGCAAAGCTTGTAGCAGGTGCGTAATAAATTCCAGTTCTATACGGCTGGGTGGTTTGGAAAGACCCTATCCTGTCAAAATGAATTTCAAAAGCGATGCAAGGTCCTCAGGATGTATCGCTGACACTTCTCTGCAGGACCTGGCCCTCACTCAGCTCAAAACTGGGTTGGCTTGATGGCTCAGTGGCAGTGCCATATGCAGCTGTGTGGGAGATTTGGGTTCCCTTCTTTGGTTACACATCTATCTGCTGCTTGGGTTGGTGCTCATAAGGGAAGGCATCTCAGCCATCACTCAACAGTGACACCTACTGGTCAGATTCACAGCACAGAGCTGCAGTCTGTGTAGGCCAAAGACTCTGTTGTTGCAGAGTGACTAATGGATAGAGGAAGCCCTCGGTGTAACTGAATGGTTTATGGCAAGGCAGCCTGAGTATGGGCCAGTTCTGACTCAGCTGGAATCTGAAAGGTGCAGAAATAGGGAATATGGTGCCAACAGTACCGAAATCCATCCCTGATGCTATAGGAATATGTATTCTAAAATAAAACAGCTGTTCAACTTATATACAAAGGAACATAAATGAAAATTACAAGCACGAACCATTTTTACGGCCCTTTATTTTAGACAGATTTTTTTTTTTTTTTTTTTTTTTTGGGGGGGGGGGGGGAATCCTGGGTCTTAAAAGACATTACTCAGTTTTTACTGGAATTTCACCCTCATTTTCTAGCATTTAACATGCAAAATTGTTTTATATGATTGATCTGAATTTCTGGTTTTTATATGACTCTACCTAGACTGAAAATTTTGTTTTTGTACATCGAATGGTTCGGGAGATAACATACGCACACAAACAGACTACACAGGTGCTTTTTTTTTTTTTTAAAGGAAACCATCACCATGGATAAACAAAGTCCAAGTTATTTTACAGCTCTCCTTAGAATAGGAATTTTCATTTTCATTGTATTAAAGAAATGACAAAGGACTTACAAAATATTAAATAAACTCCCATTTCCCTACTCTTTGACTGGAAAAGGAGAAGCTGAGCACTGCTTCCAAAATAAACCCCAATATTTACCCAGAAAAATGAGAAGTCATCTTTTGCACTGATTTTCTCCCACTTTTGCTGATGCAGTAAATTACTACTACTATTATTTATCATTTCTATAGCGCTACAAGGCGTACGCAGCACTGCACAAACATAGAAGAAAGACAGTCCCTGCTCAAAGAGCTTACAATCTAATAGACAAAAAATAAAGTAAGCAAATCAAATCAATTAATGTGTACAGGAAGGAAGAGAGGAAGGTAGGTGGAGGCGAGTGGTTACGAGTCAAAAGCAATGTTAAAGAGGCGGGCTTTCAGTCTAGATTTAAAGGTGGCCAAGGATGGGGCAAGACGTAGGGGCTCAGGAAGTTTATTCCAGGCGTAGGGTGCAGCGAGACAGAAGGCGCGAAGTCTGGAGTTGGCAGTAGTGGAGAAGGGAACAGATAAGAAGGATTTATCCATGGAGCGGAGTGCACGGGAAGGGGTGTAGGGAAGGACGAGTGTGGAGAGATACTGGGGAGCAGCAGAGTGAGTATATTTATAGGTTAGTAGAAGAAGTTTGAACAGGATGCGAAAACGGATAGGGAGCCAGTGAAGGGTCTTGAGGAGAGGGGTAGTATGAGTAAAGCGACCCTGGCGATTTCCAGGAAAAACACAATATATACCTAAAAACTAAGAGCTCTGGATCACTTTCGGGTATCTAACCTGCATTCCATGAAGCTGGCAAGGTTGCACGAAGGATGGACAGCCAAATGAATTATGGCACTTAGCTTATCTCATAGGAGGCCCAGATTTGGTCAGAGGAAGGGCCAAGAAACCAAGCGTTACAACTGTCTGGGTAAATTCCCCTACCTTCCATGCATGTTTTCATATCAGTCCTCAGCTCCATGTTGTCGGGGCAGGCACAGGTGTACTTCGGGGAGTGGGTGGAGATCTGAGGTGCAGGCAGGCACAGGTATTCACATCCTCCATTTGGCTGGGAACCCAGGTTACAAGCATCAGGAGCTGTTCAACGAAAGACAAGCTTCACTGGAAAAAGGTTCTCTACTGGTTGGTAAATTCCATTCACAAGAAGCTTAAATCCTCCAATGCTCTGCACGTAAGATGCACTGGCGTCACAAGTGGCAGGAGCGAGGGGGCTGCACTCCTGCCCCCAACAACCCCCGTTGGATCACCAGGGATACAGGTAGGCCCAGAGGGAGGGCCTGTCTGCATGGCTGGGTGGGGGACAGGGAGGAGGGAGGGAAAGAAGGGGACATTTTGGCGGGGCGGGGGGGAATTTAGTTAAAATAAATAAATAAATAAAGTTTTGCAGGCCAGCCAGCCCAATATTCAGTCAAGGCCATATAATTTTTATGCGGCCCTGGCTGAATATCGGCCAGGCCTGCATAAGTGCCGGGCGCCTAGCCCGCCCAATTTATCCCCAATATTCAATGCTAGTGCCCGGCCATGGCCCAGCATTGAATATCGGGATAAATTTACCTGGCGATGATCAGTGTTTAAAAAAATGCTGACCGCCAGTGGCTGAATATCAGGGGGTGTATTTTCAGTTCAGCCAGGAGTGCCTAAGGTAAACCAGCAATATTTGGCAAATTTTCAGCCAAAGTAGCAAATTAAAATTTTCTTAGGCCTGGGTAGTTGAAATCTGGCTGCCCAGCTTTAGACCTGCCATTTCACTCACTGGATTTAGGTGTGGGAATGCTGCTAGGGCCATATTTGTGGTGGTTGAATTTAACCACTTGGGGTTGGGGGAGAAGGATTTTTAAATGCTGGGGCTGCCAATTAACTTCTAGAGTTAGCTGGCTAATCAGCTTTGAAATATTTTGCTCTAGTTTGCAAAATTTGTCCCGGTTTGCTATAGGCCCCCCCCCAAAAAATTATTAACCCAAACATGATTGTGCCAGAAACGTAACTGCATAATTGGCGCTGAATCAGAGGTGTAGCCAGACCTCAATTTGGGAGGCACATTTTGCCCCACCTCCTTGCCACTCTTGTCCGTAACCCCACATACCTGGGCTGGTGTCGGTCCCCAAGCCCCACCAGAAGCTTTCCTGTGGTGATATCTGCAGTCACGCTGCCTGTCCTGCTTTCCCGCCCTGGAACGCATGCTAGTTTTCAGTAAAAATGAGGATGCCCCAAGGCCCCCCCCATGGGTACGCCACTGGCTGTGATAATATAGAGTAGGTAGCACTGAGTAATTAAAGATTATTATTAGGAATAAGTGAACCACTGGTTAGAGCAGTTTGGTCTGATTTCCTACCCTAAGCCCAAAGGGTAATATTCAGTGGACCATTTTATTTTATTTATTTATTTATTTATGCATTCTTGTATCCCTCTATTATCCAAAAACAAGTTTCGGTTCCAAGTGGCTTACAATTTACATTTGGGTGGAGCAGTGGCATAGCTACGTGGGGCCAGGGGGGCCTGGGCCCCCCGTAGATTTGGCCCTGGACCCCCCTGCCGATGACCCTCTCGACCCCCCCCCCTCCCGCCACCAACCCTCCCCCGCCGTGGGCTACCTTTGCTGGCAGGGGACCGCAATCCCCGCCAGCCAAGGAGGTCCTCTTCTTCCCGTGAAGGCTTCGTTCCGTTTCTGACATCCGGCACATTGTACGTGCAGGACGTCAGACTCACAGAAACAGAATGAAGCCTTGCAGATCAGCCAGCAACACGTACAGAAACAGAACGAAGTCTTGCGCGGGAAGAAGAGGACTTCGGCTGGTGGGGATTGGCCAGCAAAGGTAGCCCACAGCGACGGCGGGGGAGGGTTGGCGGCGGGAGGGGGGGGGGTTGAGAGGGTCATCGTCGGCGGGGTCAGCAATGGCGGGGGGGGGGGGGGGCTAAAATGTGCCCCCCTCCCACCGAAGTCTGGCTACACCCCTGGGGTGGAGTTACAGTACTGTTGTGCAATGGATGGAATGGATCCTCAGAAGCTTAGCCGAAATTGGGTGGCGGAGCAGGTGGGGGAAGAGAGGTTGGTGGTTGGGAGGCGAGGATAGTGGAGGGCAGACTTATACGGTCTGTGCCAGAGCCGGTGATGGAAGGTGGGACTGGTGGTTGGGAGGCGGGAAATACTGCTGGGCAGACTTGTACGGTCTGTGCCCTGAAAAAGGCAGGTACAAATCAAGGTAAGGTATACACATGAGTTTATCTTGTTGGGCAGACTGGATGGACCATGCAGGTCTTTTTCTGCCGTCATCTACTATGTTACTATGTTAATGTGGAGACTGGAGAGGGCATCTATAGTTTGTGTAGATTCTGTAGATTTCTACAAGAAAAACTATGACAACCCCAGGACTGTGAGCAGAAAAAGCTAGAAGAGGCACACAGCTTAGGATGGCATTTGAACAGTGTGCCATTCCCTTCACTTCCTTTCCCATCAGAGTCTAAAACTGCTGCTGCACTCTGACTGGAAAGGAAACCGTGTTAGCTTTGATTATCCTCAGAAAAATGCATTAAAGAAATGGATTTAATCTCTTACGCATGGAGATGTGGCTGTGCAATCAGATAAAGAATCAGAGCCTTAATGTCCTGATGCTTACCGCTCTGGTATTCAAACAAAGCCAGCTGATCTAATTATAAAGCGTTCCCACATCTGTGTGTCTGCAGCCATCAGCACTGCTTTGAGACTCTACTCGCAGCTCTCCCCGGTGTCAAGTCACTGACAATCTCGAATGTTATACCGACTTCAGGGCTAGACCAGGGGTTCTCTCAACCCAGTTCCACAATGCATATGAATGAAATAGATTTGCACACAATGGAGGCAATGCATGCAAATTTATCTCATGTATATTCATTGTGGATAGCAAAAGAGAGACAGGTGCATCACAGAAATAAGGAAAAAAATACAAAAAGTAAACACTAGGAATAAGAAGAAAAACAAAATGAGCTCTGTGTAAAAAGAAGCCTTTATTCTCTTGACGTAGTCACACAAAACCAGCCGTGTTTCGCCAAAACAAGTGATCCTTCCCTTAAACACCGCGGGCCTTCTTTATAAAGGCGCATTTGCCTCTATGCGCGTGTAGCGCACACCCAAATGAGACTACAGCTGGGCTACCGCACCCCCCCCCCCGCCGTAATTTCAGATTTGCCGAACGCCTATAACGCCTGGATGATTTATTTATTTCCTCCCACGCGTGTCGTTCCTGGCAGTTGGCGCACGCAGACTGGTCACCGTGCATGAGCCCTTGCTGCTAAATCAATGGGTGGCATTTAAGGCTCAGGCCAGTTTTAGGCACACGCTGGTTTCAGATTTCCCGCACGCTCTTATCTGTCCCATTAAAAAAAAAAAAAAAAGCCCTATTTTGCAGATGCTGTCAAAACCGGCCCAGCGCATGCCCCAATACACACGCCTACACTACCACAATCCACCTTTTACCGTGGCTTAGTAAAAGGACCCCTATGGGAGCGATTCTATAAAGTGGCGTCTAGAGGTAGGTAGGTGCCACTTAGGTGTGTCAAAGGTGCCATTAATTGACAAGTGTGTCCCTATGCACACTAAGCAGGGGCCAGCCTTGGACGTGTCTCCCAGGTATGCAGGTAGTTTATAAAATACTATGAAACTATGTGCATCACTTGGCAGGGGCGTAGCCAGACACCCAATTTTGGGTGGGCCTGGGCCCAAGATGGGTGGGCAGAAGAACCCCACCCCATCCCATAGGTGATTTGGTCTCTCCTCTTGCCTGCATGCCATATGGTCTCTCAAATATCCCTCCTCTCCTGCACACCTTTTAAATTTCAGATTTTCACTGGCAGTGAGGAGCAACTAATACACACTACTCATGTAGGCCCCACATCCTTCCCACTGATGCAGATTCCTGTTTCCGCATAGGCGGGAATGCGTCAGAGGGAAGGCTGTGGGGCCGGTGTAAGCAGTATGTATCAGTCGCTGCTTCCTGCAGGCGAAGATCTGCTATTTATAAGGTATGCAGGAGGGACAGTTGTTGGGAGTTTTCAGCTTGGGAATCTCTGCCAGCCACATCATAGGTGTGCTGCTACTGGTGGGCCTGAGCTCAAAGTGGGTGGGCCTGGGCCCACCCAAGCCCACCCTTGGCTACACCACTGTCACTTGGTATACTGAGGTGCACCAACCTATGTCTGCCATTGACATGGTGTAAGAGGGCATGCCTACACAGGGGCGTAGCCAGACTTTGACGGGAGGGGGGGTCCAGAGCCCAGGGTGAGGGGGCACATTTTAGCCCCCCCACCAAGTGCAGCCAATCCCCCCTTGGCGCCACCATCACCTTTGACCCCCCCCCGCGCCAACCCTTTCGACCCCCCTTCCCGCCTCTGCCGTTGGGTACCTTTGCTGGCGGGGGTCCCCAACCCCCGCCAGCAGAAGTCCTCTTCTTCGGCGCGGCCGCGCAGGCTTCTGTTTCTGTGAGTCTGTACATGCAGTACGTCAGACTCACAGAAACAGAAGCCTGCCCTTGTAGATCAGCAATGCGGCCGCGCCGGAGAAGAGGACTTTGGCTGGCAGGGGTTGGGGCCCCCGCTAGCAAAGATACCCGGCGGCGGCGGGTTGGCAGCGGGGGGGGGGGTCCAATGGGTTGGCGGCGGAGGGGCCAGGGCTAAATCTACAGGGGCCCATGCCCCCGTGGCCCCACGTAGCTACACCCCTGGTATGCCAATGCCAACTTACTCTAGTATTCTATAATGGAATCTTGGTGCCAAAATACATTAAAGAATTGGAGCTAAGTGCATGGAACTGGGGTGCCAAGACTGAAGTGCCAATTCATAGAATTGCCCCCAATGATTTTCAACCAGCTGGAATCACTGAGTGAGGATGAAAACCATTGTGTTTACAGGAAGGACTACTTGCTTTATAAACAATACCCTTGATGCAGCCTGTTGGCGAAACACGTCGGGTTTTGTGTGACCACTGCAAGAGAATAAAGGTCCTTTTTACACAGAGCTCAGTTTGTTTTTATTCCTACTGCACACTATTTGTTTCAATCATTGTGGGTATCCTGACAACCTGACTGGTTGGAGTGTCCTGAGGACTGGGTTAAGAACCCCCTGCAACAGACCAACGAGGATCATTTCATCTACTAGCCAGGAGATAGACTTGCCTTTTGGTTGCTTCAGCTCATGAAAGATCACAATGTCATGAGGGTTATTCAGGTTCTCAGCGAGGACAGAGATTTCTAGGCCACTGAGGCGGTTTGCACTAAAGATGGCTTCATTCTCTAGGTCAGTCCAGAACACCTTGTCCTGCAGAGAACAAGAGATACATGCATCACCGCATCTAAAATTCACAAAGATTGTGGATCATACTGATCAATTTTACCACTGATACGAAAAGAAAAGACGGTGTTAGCGGACAGATGGTTCGTATTAAATAGTACATCCAGACTAAACTGACTTCATAGGAGCAGCAAGTTCATACAAAATACACCCAGATGTGATCACATCTACCAATTTTTGAACATACAGTAGCTACAATTATTATGGGATTTCAGTTATAGCATTAGCCCGTCCCCATTTGAATGTCAGGGATGTCCATTTGAAAGAAAATTTCTGTTCTTGTTGTTTTAAAAATGAAACAAAAGAAAAATGAACATACCTTTAATTAAAAAAAAACAAACAAAAAACAACAACCCTAAGAAGGATTTCACCATCACAAATAACGCCCCCCCCCCCCCAAATATTTGGAGTCTTCATGGAGCAGAAGTGCCGGCACCAACATTAAAAACTGGTAAGAGTCTGGGGGAGGGACTGGATGCTCTGAGATAGTCTGACCAGTGTTTTTTTTTTTTTTTTTTTTAAATGTGTGTTGGCAGGAAACAGAACTATTTTGGTTTTGTTGTTTCTTTGTTTCCTTTTAAAAGTTTTGTTTCGAATAAATCGACTGAAAAACACATCTGTGTACAACTGCATTGAACTCCCTCCACCTCTCAACATGAAAATGCCACCACCTCACTTGACTCCATTAATCATCAACATAATGTATTACTAGTCACTCTGGCGTTCAAAAAATAGTCCCCATATTTTATATTAAGAGGAAGAACTCCCTTTCACGCAAGCAATTAATTCTTCAAAGGACCCTGCGCTACAGGTGGTGGCCATTTTTGCTGCACGCCAGAGACCTTTTTACTGCAGCGGGTAAAAAGGCCAAACAATAAACTGGCCGTGCGGTAAGTTCGCACTTGCAGTGCGGCCATTTCAAGGGCAGCACTTACCGCCACCCATTGAGCTGGTGGTAAGGGATCCTGCGCTAACCGGGCAGCGATTACAGCCGGGTAACCCACTGCAGATCTGGCTCGTGCTGGGGATGGAACTACCGCTGGCACCCGTGTGAGGCCAGCGGTAGTTCCAGGTTGCTACTCGTCAACCCTTTAGTAAAAGGGTCCCTAAATGAGCTGGGTCCCAAGTCTCCAAACCCAGAGATTTAACCTTTGTGCCAGAAGTACGCAATTTCCAATCTTCCACTTTGTGGGTGCAATCTCCAAGAGCCAACACAGCTCCATAAGCACTTCCTTCACCTGGACCATCTCAACAAACACCCAACCCCAAATTCTAGCACTTTGGGATAAGCCCAAAGCACATGGACCAATGTCTGCAGCTTCTCCAGCACTCCTGTGACACCAAAAAGCCCATAAGCTGATTGGATAAATAGAGGAAGAAAGCCCACTTCAAATCCCACTGCTGCTCCTTGTGACCTTGGGCAAGTCGCTTAACCCTTCACTGCCTCAGCTTAGAATGTAATTCCTTCAGAGACAGAGAAATACCTACTGGAACTTGCCTTGAGCTATTGTGTACGCTAACTATCCAAAATGTAGCAACAATAGGGGAAGAGTTAAGCGGCATTTATACATGTAGAAAGCTAGTTTACACATACAAATGGGCACACACGTGTAAGCAGCAATTTTAGAAAAAGCACTGCATACATGTGTATATTCAAAGCAGATTTCAAAGTATGTTTACTTCCCATTTGTGATCATCTGTAGAAAAAGTGACTAAAGTCTCTAGAAACAAAAAATGAGGTTTGAATGAATTCTGGCCTCCCTCTTAGTCACCTCTCCCCTCTCCAGTCGGTTCAAAACTCTGCTGCCTGTCTCGTCTTCCGCCAGGGTCGCTTTACTCATACTACCCCTGGCCTCAGGTCGCTTCACTGGCTCCCTATCCATTTTCGCATCCTGTTTAAACTTCTTCTACTAACCTATAAATGTATTCACTCTGCTGCTCCCCAGTACCTCTCCACACTCGTCCTTCCCTACTCCCCTTCCCGTGCTCTCCTAAATCCTTCTTATCTGTTCCCTTCTCCACTACTGCCAACTCCAGGCTTCGCTCCTTCTGTCTTGCTGCACCCAATGCCTGGAATAGACTTCCTGAGCCCCTACGTCTTACCTCATCCTTGACCATCTTTAAATCTAGTTTAAAAGCCCACCTCTTTGATATTGCTTTTGACTTGTAACCACTTGCCTCCACCTACCCTCCCCTCCTCTTTCCTCTACAAATTAATTGCTTTGCTTGCTTTATTTTTGTCTATTAGATTGTAAGCTCTTTGAGCAGGGACTGTCTTTCTTCTATGTTTGTGCAGCGCACGCTTTGTAGCGCTATATAAATGCTAAATAGTAGTAGTAGTAGTAGATGGTGAAAACCAAAAAAAGGCAAAGAATCTGCTTACAAAGCAGTGTAATAATATGAAAGCAGATAACCCAGAGGGTTTTGTTTTAATAAATTGTGTTTTTATATTTTATCTGCTTTCATATTATTACACTGAATTCTGTTAGCGAAAACAGAAAAAAGTTAAAAAAAAAAGTTAAAACAAAGTTACAGAAGTTCAAATGCGTAACTTTTTCATACTGCTTATGGACCCATGACATGAAAAATCAGCTATTAATCAAAATTTTGGATCTGAGACTTTGATCACCTTTCCCTGGAGTCATATTTTACAAGGCGGACTTTGAGTCCATTTCAAAACAAATGCTGGCGTTTACACGTCCTCTGAATCCTGCGTAAAATGCCAGCTAACTTTGCATGTGGAGTAAGTGAGGAGGCAACTGTGTTCTCTCTGGCTTTAAAAACCATCTCAAAAAGCCAAATTTTGAGACTTAAAACTCTGCCCCTTAATTGGCTCCTCTTGTGTTTAATTTTACAAAATCAACACTTAACACGTGCAAGCTTCTCCGTGTACACATGTAATACTATACATGAAGCCACTCTTTCGCACCTGTTTTTTTGTAAAATGGGTGTTCTGGCTATAAGAGCCAGAAAATATACCTGTACAGTAAAATACCTGGGAAGTTTTGTATGGCCTGACTTAAGGCATCCCTTTTCTGACCTAGACATCCTTTACTAAATGAGGTTTCACTTCTGGCAGCAAAAAGTGCTTGAGAAATAATCTTCTCAATTTCTCAGGGGCCTCTGGTGTATCCAGGGCCAGTGTTAGAGGGTGGCAAACAGGGCAATTGTCCAGAAGATCCCCCAAACCTCCCTCAAGCTGATGAAAAAGTAGACACTAGACCATCTTCTTTAGGGGATCATCAGAATATCAAACGCTGCTAAATGAACCTTTATGAGGCAGCGAAGTGCAAATCGTCATAGATCCACATTTTTCTATAACCTCAATTTCAAATCAATAGCGTTTGAGTACTGCTTTTTTATGGATTTTTGTGATATAATTGTGGAATATGACATCATATATGTTTGCATTCCTTAACTGGCAGCAACTCAAGCTGATGAAGGCATAGGCTGAAGACCTACTTTGGGGCCCCATCCCCAGTTTCTGCCCTGGGTCCCTGAATGTCTATAACCCCAGCCCTGGGTATATCCTTCAATAAGCACAATCCAAAAGGATCCACACTGAAGTGAGCTATTTGGGAGATTTCTTGGGGGGGGGGGGGGGGAAACTGGATCCAAACGACAGAAAGTTCACCAAATGTACTTAAATGAACCTGAAGGAACCTGAGGGAAAAGTCCACTGAACATTATTACATTTTTTTTTTTTTTTTTTTTGGGGGGGGGGGGGGGGGGTTGCCGGACTCTTGAAGCCTGGATTGGCCTCTGTCGGAGACAGGATGCTGGGCTTGATGGACCCTTGGTCTTTTCCCAGTATGGCAGTGCTTATGTACTAAGTCTGCACACTCCCCGGGACAGTGGGCTACATATTCAATTAAAATTATAGGATAAAAACAAGAAATCTAAGGTAAAGAAGTCTAATCATCAGATGGCACCATCTGTGATGAAGAAATCTGGTGGCTGTCACCCAAATCGTATCCTGATTGTCTGTGCTAAGATTGAGTAATAACAGTGTTCCACTTATCTATGAGTGTCCTGGTTGCAGACATCAGAAATCATTTTGCACTGGCTTCGATAAGAGCAGATATTTTGTTCTCACATCCTATTTGAATGGTACTGCTTTTACCTAGTTGGGTCACCTAGGTAACCAGTTAATTTGACTTCAGGTCGCACAATAATGCCTCTCTCTTCCTTCAATAGGCAAAATTGATAAAAATAATAGTTCTCGGAAAAGTGATGTATTCATTTCAAAATATTCCTATCACTGCTGACCATGTATTTCAGAGCCTGGTTTGTAAGGGCAGGTAAAAAGGTGCCAGGGTACCGCTGATTGCTTTACCATAAAAAGCAGGGAGCTTTGGATTTAGCTAATTTTAAAATGTATTATTGGTCTGCACAATTGACTCATGCAGTGTTCTGTTTTAATCAAATACCAGGAGATTGGGAGAGGAGTCTGGAAACAGCATTACAGAAAGCTCTCAAAAGGCTGAAATGTGAAATATAAGAATGGACAGGGCAGATCTGGACAAAGATGCAGAGCTATTTGGGGTGGGAATGTGCTCTAGCAATATAGACTCCCATATGGAATAATAAGCAGTTCTCCAAATTAACGACTGGAAGGTGCCAGATACTGTAACGTCTACTCAATTATGTTATGCACATTGGGCCAGATTCTATATATGGTGCTTGAAAAATCCGCACGCAATAAATTTCCGCCTAAGCGTATTCTATAAGCGGTGTCTAGGTTTAGGTGCAATTTAAAGAATAAGCTTAGTTGATATCATAGCGCTTAAACAGGAAACAGGAAATGAGGACAGGACCAGAGGCAGAGCTGAGACACACGGGAACACAGTCTGAAGCGCCACTCGCCTTCACTGCAGCTGCCGGACCCCGAGGTAAGAATTTTTAAATTACAGCCAGCACGCAGGAAGGCGAGGGGCTGCCAGAGGACAGGTCGTGCTTGCACTCAGAGGGGAGAGAGAGAGAGGGAGGCAAAGGGGCCATGGAACTCGGAGGAGGGGGGGGGGCGTCCTGCAACTCAAAGGGGAGGGGGGAGGGGCATCCTGCAACTCGGAGAGGGGCCTCCTGCAACTCGAAGGGGAGGGGGCCTGTAACTCGGAGGGGAGGAGAGGGAGGGAGGTAGGGGGCATGGAACTCGGAGGAGAGGGGGGGGGGCGTCCTGTAACTCAAAGGGGAGGGGGGAGGGGCATCCTGCAACTCGAAGGGGAGAGGGGCATCCTGCAACTCGAAGGGGAGGGGGCTCTCGGAGGGGAGGAGAGGGAGGGAGGTAGGGGGCATGGAACTCGGAGGAGAGGGGGGGGCGTCCTGTAACTCAAAGGGGAGGGGGGAGGGGCATCCTGCAACTCAAAGGGGAGGGGGGCCTCCTGCAACTCGAAGGGGAGGGGGCCTGTAACTCAGAGGGGAGGAGAGGGAGGGAGGTAGGGGGCATGGAACTTGGAGGAAAGGGGGGGGGGGGCGTCCTGTAACTCAAAGGGGAGGGGGGAGGGGCATCCTGCAACTCGAAGGGGAGGGGGGCCTCCTGCAACTCGAAGGGGAGGGGGCCTGTAACTCGGAGGGGAGGAGAGGGAGGTAGGGGGGCATGGAACTCGAAGGGGAGGGAGCTAGAGCTTGGAGGAGAGGGGGAGGAGGAGAGGGGGGCGATTCTCTACTCACCTCCGCTGGCTGGTGCTGGGTTCACTTCCCTCTCACTGATCCGCCCTCTGACGTCATCGCCAGGGTGGATCAATGGGAAGTGTGTTACGAACCCAGGCATCCAGACGGAGGTGCAAATTATTATACAGGATACTTTTTTTTTTTTAAATATGCTTGCACCACATTACCTCAAACACTGCCAGCCCAACGGGGTGACTCAGATCATCCGCAGAAGATATGAGAATTTTCCTGTTGTTGCCACTGAAGTCGATGCTCGAGAGCCAGTGCAGCTTGGAGTCCACCCAATAGAGCCGCCGATTCAATATGTCTGCAAAAGAAATTCCATTAGTTGCTTAGCTCTTACTGAAATGATCCTGCACGATAGCGGTTTCCAATACTTATATCTAAAAGCAAATTTACTGTTCTCATAGAGTGTCAAATAGGACCTGTGTGTGCTACGTGTCATTTGCAAATGCAGTACTATGCCAGTATTACATTCCTGGAGGCCAAAGTGGCAACTAGTGCCATCAGCAGCATCACAGTGATCCAGTTTACATTAGCACATCAACTAAGTTCCCCGGGAACTCCGTTCACTGGGTAAATCTCTCTTATCTGCACCCTTCTCCTCCACCGCTAACTCCAGACTCCCTTCCTTTTATCTTGGTGCACCATATGCCTGGAATAGAATTCCTGAGCCGGTCCGTCAAGGTCCATCTCTGGCCGTCTTCAAATCTAAGCTAAAAGCCCACCTTTTTGATGCTGCTTTTAACCATTATTTCATCATCCTCACTTTAATATTCCCTTATGTCTTGTTTGTCCTGTTTGTCTGGCCTAATTAGATTGTAAGCTCTGTCGAGCAGGGACTGTCTCTTCATGTTCAAGTGTACAGCGCTGCGTAGGTCTAGTAGCGCTATAGAAATGATAAGTAGTAGTAGTCTTTGGGGTTCCGGAATCTTGCTACTCTTTGGGATTCCGGAATCTTGCTACTCTTTGTCCTTATCCCTTATTTGACCTGTTTGTCTGTCCTAATTAGATTGTAAGCTCTGTCGAGCAGGGACTGTCTCTTCATGTTCAAGTGTACAGCGCTGCGTACGTCTAGTAGGGCTTTAGAAATGATAAGTAGTAGTAGTACTCGTTGGGATTCCAGAATCTTGCTACTCTTTGGGATTCCGGAATCTTGCTACTCTTTGTCCTTATCCCTTATTTGTCCTGTTTGTCTGTCCTAATTAGATTGTAAGCTCTGTCGAGCAGGGATTGTCTCTTCATGTTCAAGCGTACAGCGCTGCGTATGTCTAGTAGCGCTATAGAAATGATAAGCAGGACGTCAGACTCACAGAAACAGAAGCCAGCGCAGCCTTCTACTTGGAATGTTGCTAGTGGAATAGCAACATTCCATGTAGAATCTCCAATAGTAGCAACATTCCATGTAGAATCTCCAATAGTATCTATTTTATTTTTGTTACATTTGTACCCTGCGCTTTCCCACTCATGGCAGGCTCAATGCGGCTTACATGGGGCAATGGAGGGTTAAGTGGCTTGCCCAGAGTCACAAGGAGCTGCCTGTGTGGGAATCGAACTGAGTTCCCCAGGACCAAAGTCCACCACCCTAACCACTAGGCCGCTCCTCCACTCAATTTTGTAGGTGGAAAAGGGGCAGAGTCGACATTTACGTGGTGAAATGCCAATATTCAGCATTTAACTGCCTAAGGGCCACTTTTACCAAGCTGAGGCAAAAGGGGGCCTGGTGCTGGCATCGGTCCGTGTTTTACACACACGCCGAGGCCCCTTTTTGCCATAGCTGGTAAAAGGGAAGTCTCGCTTTCCTACAGGAAATGGCTGGGCCATTTCGGGGGGGGGGGGGGGGGGGGAGGGAGCCCTTACCGCTACTCACTGAGGCAGCGGTAAGGGCTTCCGCATTAACCTGGAGGTAACTGGGCAGCAAATGGCACTGCCCGATTACCGCCAGATACACTCCGGCGCTACAGTGTTGGAAATGACGGTGCACTAGGGGTGGGAAGTACCAACGGGCTTCTGCTGTATAGCGAGTGGTACGTCCGCGGTGGGCTTACCGCCACTTAGTAAAAGGTGCTTTAAGTTAACTGGACAAATCAGACCAAATAAAACACAGATCTATCTATGTCCAGTTTCACTTTGATGGTTTAAGAGTGGAATATCACACTTAATGGGATAAAGGATAGCTGGCCGCAGAAACCTGGATATTCAGTGCTGATGCCCGGACATGGCCCAGCATAACAACGCTGGCCAAAAAAAAATGCTGACCAATGCCAACTGAATGTTTATCCCAGAACGTTTAGCTTTAGTACTGTGCCTTACCCAGGGTGATTCCATTGGGCCATTCAATGTTCTCTGATACCAGCACCTGCCGATCTACACCATTCAGCCCCGATTTTTCAATTTTAGCTTGATCACCCCAATCCGACCAGAACAGGAAGCTAATAGAATGAAATAAAAAGTACCAAGGTTACCTCTGCATGAGATACATGCACATAACCCCCCCCCCCCCCAAAACAAGCATCACCTCTGAGCTATTGATACACTCTCCCTTCACTTCAGTTTAACTGACAGATATGCAAACTCACAGCCCAACCTACTTACTGAAATGTAGGCTTACTGCTAAGCAGTGGTGTTCCTAGGGGGGCTGACACCCGGGGCGGATCGCCGATGCGCCCCCCCCCCCCCGGGTGCAGCGCGACGCCCCCCCTCCCCCCCGGCGAAAGAACCCAATCCCCTGGCGAAAGAACCTCCTCCCCCCCGGGTGCACGCCGCTGGGGGGGGGGGGGGTGCTGCGCGCCTGTCGGCTCTTCGTTTTCATGCTCCCTCTGCCCCGGAACAGGAAGTAACCTGTTCCGGGGCAACGGGAGCATGAAAACGAAGAGTCGACAGGCGCACGGCACCCCCCCAGCGGCGTGCACCCGGGGCGGACCGCCTCCACCCCCTTGGTACGCCACTGCTGCTAAGGGTTTTCTTTATTAGCCTTGTAAATGTAAAGTGATTTATCAGGCGAAAGTTTACCCTTTGGTTTTTTTTGAGCTAGAACAGCTATTATTTTAATCTGCTCAGGTCTTCAATTCAGCGCTGTCTTTGGACAGTTAGGGGCCAATGTAGAAAGCTGTGGAAAGCCTAGCCATGGGGTTGTACACACGTGTTAATGGCTGAGTAACACACAGAGGGGTTGAGTGCGGATATTACATCACATGGAAGATATGGCCTCAGATTATATTACAATGTAGGTAATGGGGCCAAAAAATATTCTGTGGCAGGCAGAGAAGGGAGCAGTGGCTTCTGTCACATGGAGAATGCAAGGAATTTTTTTTGCCAAGTCTGGGGCACTGTAGAAGAGTTAACGGAGAGGATTTAATGCCCCGTTTTAAGATTTAACTGGCAGTTTTGTCGTCTTCTGCAGTCAGAAGTTCCTGCAAGATTAAAAGTCTGACAGAAGGTAACAGAGGTAACGGAGAACGTAGTGAAGGCGGTTAGCTTGGCAGAATTTTAAAAGGGGTTAGATAGTTTCCTAAAGGACAAGTCCATAAACCGCTACTAAATGGACTTGGGAAAAATCCACAATTCCAGGAATAACATGTATAGAATGTTTGTACATTTGGGAAGCTTGCCGGGTACCCTTGGCCTGGATTGGCCGCTGTCGTGGACAGGATGCTGGGCTCGATGGACCCTTGGTCTTTTCCCAGTGTGGCATTACTTATGTACTTATGTCCTCTACTTGGCTCACTTTTATTACATAGAGCAGTGATTTAACCTATTGTGATGTCATAGTGGCTCATTCCACCAATAAGAGCCAACCTCATTAGTGATGTCACAATAGCTTGATTGTATAGAATGTTTGTACGTTTGGGAAGCTCGCCAGGTGCCCTTGGCCTGGATTGGCCACTGTCGTGGACAGGATGCTGGGCTCGACTGACCCTTGGTCTTTTCCCAGTGTGGCATTACTTATGTACTTATGCTGGAACAAAAATAAAAGAATCAGCACACACCAGTGCCTAACCTTCTGCACACAAATATCAACCTTGCAAAATCTGTGTGTGCTAGAACTTTTTGCAAGGCTGATATTTATACATAGAAGAACAGGTGCCGATGTGTGCAGACACTTCCATTGTTGTTCCGACAACAATGGAAACCTTTATGCACATGCATTTGGCAGGCTCCTCCCAATCTGCATGCAAGCTCTGCGTACATAAAACTTGCATAAACTTCGCTTTTTGAATGCCATGGTTGTGGAGTAGTTGCCTAATGGTTAGCTTAGTGCAGAAATCCGGACAAACGGACAGATTGCTAGCCTCCCCTCCCCTTACTTACTACTGCCCTGGTGGTCAAGTGACCTCTTCCGCCTTCGGGGCAGGAAAGAGCCCCCTCTTTCCTGCCCGAAGCGCTGCCCTGAATGCATCCTTCCTGTTGCTGATCTCGGGCAGTAGCAAGGTAAGGGGAGGGAGGTGACGGGGGGGGGGGGGGGGGGGGGGGGTGACGGGGTGTGTGACATGGGGGAGCGGAAAATGTGACAGGGGGTGGAGTGAGGGCGTGAAAGGGGGCGGGGTGGGGTGTGAAAGGGAGCGGGGCATGTGTTCTTCTTTTTGGGGGACAAAAGGGTAACCCTTGTGTACACTTACCCATGAAAGTGACAGTGTTTTGTATATTCCCACCCAGGTTGGATAAACGCAGATGCTCAGTTACAGAATTACCTTTTGGGTGTCTGGAAATTTTTGTTAATAAAGAGTTTGAAGCATTAATAACGAAACCAATGTAGCTTTGAAAAGAGAAGCGCTTTACTTCAAACTTTCACACCATACCGTCTGCATAATTAAATGATGACCAAGGAACCTGACTTTACTCACCCCCGTGTTGGATCCACGGCAATGGCCCTAGGTTCACCCAGGTCAGTGTTGAAAAGGGTTCTTCTTTTGTACCCATTTGCTGTTGCCACAGAGATGGCTTTGCTTCCTGTATCAGTCCAGTAGATGTTCCGATGAACCCAGTCTATAGCCAAACCCTCTGGAGAATGAAGCTGGCTGTCTATCACAATGGCTTGTTCTGTAGTGTCGCTGGCTTTCTCTATATAGGCACTGCAAAGACAACAATTACCACTGGATATAACAGCAAGCAGAGAAAGTGCATCTTCCATTTTCTGAGAAAGGGAACGAACTGCAAATTTACTTTGTTTATTTAGATCTTATCAAAACACATAATGAGAGAGGACTTAGGGTGTCACCTGTTTGCTTATTTTTCCATTTATCCAAATGACTACAGCAGGGAGATTCACTACAGTGTACGTGTAGGCCGTGGGTGGACCGGGGCTCACCCACTTTGGGTTCAGGCCCACCCAAAATTGGTGCTGCCTTGGTGTAGCTGATGGATCCCCCAATCAAAAACTTCCTCCTGGCCAGAACTTTTCCAACCTGGGCAGTGTTCCGGAGCCGTCACCAGGCCCCACACATGAGTGAAAACTTGAGTCTCTGTGGGGACCGGTGGTGGCTCTGAAACACTGTCATCTGGCTGACTAGATTGGTAGAATTCTTGCTGGGAGGAGGTCTTTAGCTGGCGGGGCTTCGGGATCCCTACCAGTTCAGATACTTCTATTTTGAGTTGTGTGTGTGTGTGGGGGGCGGGGGGGGGGGAGGGGAATGAAGAGGAGAGCGGAGACAGAGTGTGTGTGTGGGGGGGGGGAGGGGAATGAAGAGGAGAGCGGAGATAGAGATGAAATTTCATGTCTACTTATTTTGGGTTCAGGCCCATCCTAAGCTACTGGTGCACCGCACAATTAAATACTACTACAACTTAGGGGTAAGAAACAAAAAGAAACCAGTTACCACACATTATCAATAATGAGCCAAAGACTCTCTAATGGGAGGCACAAAATGCGAAATGCAGTTTTAAGTCTGGTTTTTGGATTAATTCTCAGAACTCCTACAGTTTCCTGGTGTATGCAGTCACTTATTTAAAGCTGTCAGTCAAGGATGAGAAGGAAAAGTGAGAACCCTTTTTAATTATCCACAGCAACACACCCACAATGTTGCAGTAAAAAATCTTGATTTATCATTGTCATGAGGGCTTTATTTATAAAACTATTCTCTTTAAAGGGGGTTGCCATGTTATGAATGACTGCATACCTAACAGGAAGCTGGGAGTCTGGTTCCTTTTTACTTAAGGCAGAAATACAAACAAGGATTTAAAACTTATATATTTCTGCCTGTGCCATATATGTTTTTTTTTTGTCTTTATGATTTTTTTCTGTATTGATCCACAGAGCACTAGTTCTTTGGTTCATTCATTGTGGGCTAGAATTATTTGATCATGTGGTGTTTTATTTTTATTTTTTTGTGTACAATTGTAAAAGTTTTGAAAATAATAATAATGATGATTAAAAAAATAACAGTCTTTTGAGATGTGATAGCTTGTAAATGATTTCAGAAGTACTGGGATGGGAGCATGATTTGTTTTAAATTTACTACTTAGTAGCTTTGCTGTGTGCCCTATAATGCTATTATTTTTGGAAAGAGTAAACAAGTGATTCACGTCTATCCATTCCACTCCACTCAGTGTTTTACAGACTTCTGTCTTACTCTTCCTTCAGCTGTCTCTTCTCCAAGCTGAAGAGCCCTAGCCTTTCCTGGAAGGAAAGTAGTCCCATTCCCTTTATCATTTTAGTCGCCCTTCTCTATACCTTTTCTAATTCCACTGTATCTTTTCAGAGATGCAGTGACCAGAATTGCACACAGTAGTTGAGGTGCATTCACACTATGGAGCGATACAAAGGCATTATAACATCCTCATTTTTGTTTTCCATTCCTTTCCTAACAATATCTAACATACTATTTGCTTTCTTAGCCACTGCTGTATACTGAGCAGAGGGTTTCAATGTATCAGTGAAGACACCTAGGGTTGTTTCTTGGGTGGTGACGCATAGGTGTGGAACCCTGCATCATGTAGCTATAGTTTGGGTTCCTCTTTCCTACGTGCATCACTTTGCACTTGCGCACATTAAATGTCATCTGCCATTTGGATGTCCAGTCTTGTAAGGTCCTCTTGCAATTTTTCACAATCCTCATGTGATTTAATGACTTTGAATAACTTGCTGTCATTGGCAAATTTAATTACCTCACTGGTTATTCCCATCTCTACATCATTTATAAATATGTTAAAAAGCAGCAGTTCCAGCACATACCCCTGGAGAACCCCACTATTTACCCCTTCTCCATTATGAATACTGACCATTTAACTCTACTCTGTTTTCTATCTTTTAACCAGTTCTTAATCCACAATAGGACATCATCTTCTAATCTATGACTTTCTAATTTCCTTAGGAGTCTTTTATGAGGTACTTTGTCAAATGCCTTTTGAAAATCCAGATACATAATATTGACTGGCTCACTTTTATCCACGTTTATTCATCCCTCAAAGAAATGTATAGATTGGTAAGCAAGATTTCCACTGACTAAATCCATGTTGGCTTTGTCTCATTAATCCACGCTTACGTATATGCTCTGTAATTTTGTTCTTTATAATAGTATCTACCATTTTGCCTAGAGCTGATGTCATGCTCACTCCGTATAATTTCCCGATCACCTCTGGAACCAGTTTTAAAAATTGGCATTACATTGGTCACCCTCCAATCTTCCAGTACCATACTTGATTTTAAAAATAAATTTCATATTACTAACAATAGCTCTGCAAGTTCTTTTCCAGTTTTATCAGTACTCTGGGATGTATACTGTCCGGTCCAGGAGATTTGCTACTCTTTAATTTATCAAATTGCCCAATTACATCTTCTTGGTTTACAGAGATTTGTTTCAGTTTCTCTGACTCATCAGCACTGAATACCATTTCTGGCACTGGTATCTCCCCCACATCTTCCTTGGTGAACAGCGAAGCAAGGAATTATTCTCTCTGCTATGACCTTGTCTTCTCCGAGTGCCCCTTTTATCCCTTGGTCATCTAGCGGAACAACCAATTCTTTTACCGGCTTCTTGCTTCTAATATACCTAAAAAAGTTTTTATTATGCATTTTTGCCTCCAATACAATCTTTTCAAGGTCTCTCTCTGCCTTCCTTATCAGTGCTTTGCATTTGACTTGTTATATTTATGTTGTTTTCCATTATCTTCAGTTGGATCTGTCTTCCACTTTCTGAAGGATGTTCTTTTAGCTCTAATAGCTTCCTTCAACTTGCTTTTCAACCATGCTGGCTGTACTTGGCCTTCCTTCCATCATTAATACATGGAATATATCTGGTCTGGGCTTCCAAGATGGTATTTTTGAACAACATCCATACCCCATGTAAATTTTTGACTTTTGCAGCTGCTCCTCTAGTTTCTTTTTTACCATTCTCCTCATTTTATCATAGTCTCCTTTTTGAAAGTTAAATGCTAACAATTTGGATTTCCTGGGTGTATTTACTCCAGATATTATATCAAATCTGAACATGGAGCCAGACCTGACAAGTAAGGTAACAACTGAAGCCTGCGTTTGGGATGCAGTAACCCTGCAGCCGAGGACTGTGTTTGAGACTGCTGCCAGAGATGGCTTACTGCTGTTTACCAAACTCAACAGGGTTTTTCCTATTGTATGCCTAGGGTGCCGTGAAGAAACAAGCCCTAGAATATTTAGTTTTGCATCCTACCCTTTTTGTCCAGCTGCATTATTCTCTTTGGCCACGCTCTAACCCCGCTTGAGGTCTCACAAGTTGTGGAAATGGTGGGATTCTGTACTTGTCCTGCCGAAGGAAGCAGGATCCTGACCTCTCTGGGGCTTTGGGCCAATTATAGAGATGCTGCAGGAACAGCAGGCAAAAGGAATTAGCCCTGTCCTAGTTAAGTGTGTGTGTTTGTGTACGTGTGTGTGTGTGTGGGGGGGGGGGGGGGCGGCATGTGTAGCTAGTGCTGGACAGGCAGGTCTTTATTTTTGTTTTTCCCCAGAATACGGTGTGGTCCGCCGCCATTTACAGTGATACCATGGAGAGGCTTCTTCATGCCTTGGTGGATGGCCAACAGCAGTTTATTCAAGTGTATCTTGAGCAGTGGAACCAACTACACCAGCAACAACAGGGGTTTCCAAGGAAGGGGTCGGAGTGGTGGAAACCCTCACCTCTGCAAACATACCGCAGTCTTTTTTTCCCGGGCGCGGGATGGATACTCCCCTATCTGTTTCAGACGTGGAGAAAAGGGTTATGTGGCTAAAGACTTCCCGGATATAGAAGAGGGTGCTATGGATGTGAACTTGGTGGTCACTTGTGACTGCAGTTTTGTGGAAGCTGCTCCTCTGGAGACCAGAAATTATATACTTCCAGTTGAGCTAGAAGGATGCAAGTGTCAAGCACTAGTAGACTCTGGCAGTGTCAAAACACTTGTCCAGAGACAAGTACTCAATTCGTCACAACTAAACTATCAGCGGATTGTAAGCTTGGCCTGTGTGCATGGGGGCCAGAGTGTCCTGTATAACACCTGTGGGGCGAGCTCATCTGTAAGTAGCAGTTCTACCATGGCTACCCTACGTGGTGTTGGGTTGTGATTTTCCCCAATTTCAGCGTTATCTGGGCTCGGTTGGTTGATGGTCCAAAGACCATCTCATTTTCCGAGATCTTTCCCCTGGAGGACCCTGATCTATACGTGGAAAGCTCAGTCGCCCAAACCCCGCCGCCAGCAGCGAATGGAGACAATGCAGTACCCAACAAATCTAGGAGCAGCTGGCGATGGAGAACTAGACCAGGTAGCCTAGCCAGCCTTGCAATAGCAACCAATAAACGTAGAAAATTATAAGCTGTGGAATGGGGCGCTACAGACAAAAAGAAAAGTACGAAGAAAACTAACCTCAAAAAACTGTCACCAAGAGTGCCCAGTCGAATGCACCCCAAGGTAGTTCAAGAGACCCTGGAAGGAAAACAGCCATGTAGCCTGACTCAGAATAGAAGCAGCGAAAAGAACAATTTTCGGGCCCATTAACTGTGTCAAAGGCTTTGCTGAAATCAAAGTAGATTATATCTAGTGCACAGCCTCGATCCAATTTTCTGGTCACCCAGCCAAAGAATTCAATCAGATTCATTTGGCACGAATTACCTTTGGTAAAGCCATGTTGCCTCAGATCTTGTAACCTATTGGATTCCAGGAAATTCACTATCCTTTCCTTCAGCATCTACTCCATTACTTTTCCGATAACCGAAGTGAGGCTGAAGACCGTAGTTTCCAGATTCTTCTCTGTCACCACTTTTGTGAAAAGGGACCATATCTGCTCTTCTCCAATTCCAAAGAACCTTTAAGAGGACCCACTCCCTCAATATCCTGGGATGGATCCCACCTGGTCCCATGGCTTTGTCCACCTTCAAATTTTCAAGTTGTTCAAAAACACTTTCTTCCACGAACGGTGCTATATCCGCTCCATTCTCATATGTACCTTTGCCAGTCAATCATGGTCCTTCTCCAGGATTTTCTTCCGTGAACACAGAAGTATTTGTTTAGCACGTTTCCTTTTTCCTCATCCTTCTCCACATAGCGGTTCACAGCATCTTTCCGTCTCACAATTCCATTTTTAGTCTTCCTCCTTTCACTAACATACCTGAAAAAATTCTTGTCACCTCTCCCTACATTTCTAGCCGTTTGTTCTTACGTTTGCGCTTTTGCCGGATGTATATCTCTCTTGGCTTCTTTCAGTTTCATCCAATGTTCCTCTTCTTGAGTTTTTCTGTATTTCATAAACACCAACTCTTTAGCCTTTATTTTCTCAACTCACTTGCTTGGAGAACCATATCGGTTTCCTTTTTCTCTTGCTTTTATTTACTCTCTTTACATGAAGGTTAGTAGACAAATTTAAATATCCTTTCAGTCTGGACCACTGCCTTTCCACTTCTTGTAAGTCCTCCCAGCCCGTCAGCTCTTTATTCAGGTATTCCTTATTTTGCTAAAGTCAGCATGTTTGAAATCCAGTACTTTGAGTTTTGAGTGGCTGCCCTCCACTTTAGCTGTTATATCAAACTAAATTGTTTGATTATCACTGCTGCCCAGGTGGGCACCCACTCGGACATTAGACACACTTTCTTCATTTGTGAGCACCAGATCCAGCGTCCCTCCTTCCCTCGTGGGTTTTGTCACTATTTGTCTGAGCAGAGCACTTTGTAAGGCGTCCATGATCTCTCTACTTCTTTCTGATTCCACAGATGGAACTTTCCAATCCGCATCTGTCAGGTTGAAATATCCCAGCAACAGCACCTCTCTTTTCTGTCCCAACTTTTGGATATCTATAACCAGATCTTTATCTAGTTCCTCCGATTGTGTCAGAGGTCTGTAGACAACACCTATGTGGACAGAGGTTTCCTCATTTCTTTTCAAGGTGATCCATATCACTTCTTCCTTTCTCCAGGCCCCTAGCATTTCAGTCGCTGTGATATAGTTTCTCACGTACAAAGCTACTCCTTCACCTTTATGACCATCTCTATCCTTCCTAAACAGATTGTAGCTTGGTATGTTTGCATCCCACAGAAGAACAGGAGTCCTTCGCATGAATAAGCCCAGATGAGCAAACACAGCGGGGGTGACACGAAGGATGATGCAGAACAAAAACATCCAATGGACTAAAAAAGTTCACTAAAAAAGGACTCCATTTTACTTTGAATAAAGCTTCTGATGTGAACTTTTTTAGTCCACTGGACGCTTTTGTTCTGCATCTTCCTTCGTGTCAGCCCCACTATGTTTGCAGCCCATTCATGGGAATCATTGAACCATGTCTCTGTGAGAGTCACAATGTCTAAGTCTGCCTCTAACATCAAGGCCTGCAGATCATGAACTTCGTTGCTTAGACTGTGAGCGTTGTGGTCATCGCTTTCCAGCTACATTTCAATGGCAGTCTCATCTTCTGTTTACATAGTAACATAGTAGATGACGGCAGAAAAAGACCTGCATGGTCCATCCAGTCTGCCCAAGACAAACTCATATGTGTATACCTTCACTTCCTGCTGTGTTGGTAATAAGTAATTTGCTAAGATTGTTCTTATAATTGTTTTCTTCTGTCACACCTTGTCTTCAGCTGGGGGTGACCACTGGACTTGACCGGTCTCTATATGTCACCCCGCCTTCTAGTTTATGCCTAGATACATACTGTCTAAAGCAGTGGCGTACCAAGGGGGGGGCGGTCCACCCCAGGTGCACGTCGCTGGGGGGGGTGCCACGGCACACGCCTGCTGCGAGAGTTCGCTAACTTCTCTCGTTCGCTGCAGCTCCCTCTGCCCCGGAACAGGTTACTTCCTGTTCCGGGGCAGAGGGAGCTGCAGTGAACGAGCAAAGTTAGTAAACTCGCAGCAGGCGTGTGCTGCGGCACCCCCCCCCAGCGGCATGCACCCGGGGGGGGGGGGGGCGCCGCCCTGGGTGTCCGCCCCCCTAGGAACGCCACTGGTCTAAAGTTCTCTCCAAGGAATTGTTTTCCTGCCACAGTGAGATGCACTCCATCGTTAAAATATAGTCTTTTGTTTTTCCATGTATTGCCCCAGCCTCCTAGGTACCTAAAACCTCCTTGATGACACCAGGCTTTGAGCCTCCTATTGAAATTCTCAGTATTTTGTAAACTTTTCTCTCTCTTTCCAAAAGTAGGTAGTACTTCAGAAGAAGCTACCGTTTGTACCAAAGGTTTTAACCCCTCTCCCAGCTCCTGAAAAGCTCTCTGTGCTGCAAGTGGGATATTATTGGCCAGGTTATTTGTTCCTAGGTGGATAACAACATCAGTGTTAGACTCCTTAGTTTCTTCTCTGATTATAGTCTGTATTTGCCTGGTACTCCTGGTAGCTGAGGAGCCTGGAAGGCATTTCACTTTGCTGGTCCCCTTGAACTGTATTCCAATGTTAGTGTCTCTGGCAATGGAATCACCTAGCAGCAACAGTTTTCTGGTATGAGATTTTTCATTAGTTCTTTGGGGGTCTTACTCTTGGGGCACTTTCATTGCTTTTCGTTCCACCTCAGTTCTATTTTCTGGAGCATCACAGTACTGTAATGGAGCAAAAGAATTTTGTAGGGGCAACAATTGTGAGGGTGGAATCTTCTGCGCCACACGTCATATTCTACCTGAGCCTACTGTGAGCCATCTATTCTTAAGTGGTTTTATTCTTTGAGGCAGCGATGAGAAATTGGTATGATTCTGTGTAGTGATAGAAGCTGCTTTAATTGTATCCAATTCCTGCTTTAGGGGTCGTTTTACTAAGGTTGAGCCTGCCATGAGTGGGAAAGCGCGAGGTACAAATGTAACTAAAAAAAAAAAAAAAAAAGTGCGCCGAAAAATAGCCTGTGCTGTTGTAGATGTGTGTATTGGACGCGCGCAGGTCCATTTTTCAGCGCACCTACAAAAAAAAGGCCTTTTTTTTTTGGCCGAAAATGGACGTGCGGCAAAATAAAAATTGGCGCACATCCATTTTGGGCCTACGACCTTACTACCACCCACTGACTTGGCAGTAAGGTCTCACACATTAACTGGGTAGTAATCATCAGTGCGAGTACAATACCAATTACCGCATAGCAGATTACCGCCCGGGCCACGCGGTAGCCGGGCAGTAGTTCAAAACTGACATGCGTGGGACGCACCTACACGGCTTAGTAAAAGGGCCCCTTAGTTTGCTGAGCTCCTGTTTTATACTAGGAAGCTGAATACAGATAGGACAAGCCTTAAGCCTCCAGATGGTGTGCCTTGGAACTAAAGCACCACAATTATTATATACAGAATAAAAATCATCTTGATTGGTTGGAATAGGTATGAACAGGTTTACTATGATAGCCATACTGGGTCAGACTGATGGTCCATTCAATCCAGTATCCCTACTTCTAACAGTGGCCAATCCATGTCACAAGTACCTGGCAGAATCCCAAAGAGTAGCAACATTCCACGTAGAACCCCAAAGAGTAGCAAGATTCCATTCAGAATCTCAAATAATAGCAACATTCCATGTAGAACTCCAAAAAGTAGCAAGATTCCATGCTACCAACCCTAGAGATAAAGTAGTGGCTTTCCCCATGTCTCCCTTAATAGTAGTTATAAAACTACCCTCTGGGTACAAAGGTATTGGAGGGAAGTGGGGGTGGGGAGACGATCTTGGCAATATGGAAAGTGCAGGAAGAAATGACTCCCAGGCGATGCTGGTTAGTGGATAACTACCTTCCTGCTGTAAGAAGGCTTACTGCAAAATACTGCAAACAGGCTGAACTTCCTAAGAGGGAAGAATTAGGTCTGCAAAATTGCAGCTGTTAGGAAACACAAGCGTGCACACTTGGGGTCCTTTTGAAAGATGGTCTAGGACTCAGACTGTGTTCTTATTGACAAAGAAGGGAATTTTTAATGCAAGCCTGTTCTATTCAGGGACGGGGAGTGGTGAGGGGGGAGAAGAGGCTGCAAATAGAAGAAAAGAAATTCGGGTATTCAATGGATGGAAATGAGAGAAGGTATGTTCTACTACTACTACTACTTAACATTTCTAAAGCGCTACTAGGGTTATGCAGCGCTGTACAATTTAACATAGAAGGACAGTCCCTACTCAAAGAGCTTACAATCTAAAGGACACGTGAACAGTCAGTCTGATAGGGGCGGTCAAATTGGGGCAGTCTGGATTCACTGAACGGTAAGGGTTAGGTGCCGAACGCAGCATTGAAGAGGTGGGCTTTAAGCAAAGACTTGAATATGGGAAGGGAGGGGGCTTGGCGTATGGGCTCGGGAAGGTTGTTCCAAACATAGGGTGAGGCGAGGCAGAATGAGCGGAGCCTGGAGTTGGCAGTGGTGGAGAAGGGTAATGAGAGGAGGGATTTGTCCTGTGAACGGAGGTGTTCTGTATAAATGTTAGCTAGATGATAGTGACATAGAGGTCAATTCTATAAAATGTGCCAAAATCGAGGCACCAAAATGACATGCATCAAGTGTGAATTCTTTACTAGCATTTGGTGCCCAGATTCCACTACAGAATGCTAGGGTAAGTTTACATTTAAGCACCAACATGTAGGCCTGCTCACTAATGCCATGTCAACAACAGGCATAAATATGCATGCTTAAATGTAGCACTTTAGTGCATAAACATTTTATAACCTATGCATGCAAATGTTTGACACGCCCCTGTGCACACTACATAGTAACATAGTAGATGATGGCAGAGAAAGACTTGTACAGTCCATCCAGTCTGCCCAACAAGATAAACTCATATGTGCTGCTTCATGTGTATACCTGACTTTGATTTGTATCTGCCATTATCTGCCATTTTCAGGGCACAGACCGTAGAAGTCTGCCCAGCACTAGCCCCGCCTCCCAACCACCGGCTCTGCCACCCAATCTCGGCTACGCTTCTGAGGATCCATTCCTTCTGAACAGGATTCCTTTAAGTTTATCCCACGCATGTTTGAATTCCGTTACCGTTTTGATCTCCACCACCTCCCGCGGGAGGGCATTCCAAGCATCCACCACTCTGTCCATGAAAAAAATATTTCCTGACATTAGTCCTGAGTCTGCCCCCCTTCAATCTCATTTCATGTCCTCTCGTTCTTCCATCTTCCCATCTCCGGAAAAGATTTGTTTGCGGATTAATACCTTTCAAATATTTGCACGTCTGTATCATATCACCCCTGTTTCTCCTTTCCCTCCAGGGTATACATGTTCAGCTCAGCAAGTCTCTCCTCATACGTCTTGTAACGCAAATCCCATGTATTTATGCACTATGGGGCCTTTAATAAAGCTTAGCATGTGCTAATGGATATTAGCGTGCGCATCCTATACACCTAAATGGACCACAAGGCATTTAGTGCATGCTAATGTTCATTAGGTCTGCTACACGTTAGTAAAAGGGCCCGTGTGACTTACGTGCTTATATTATAGAACTAGTAAAAAAGCCCAGTTTCTGATGCAAATGAAACGGGGGCTAGCAAGGTTTTCTTCTGTGTGCATGTGGGAGTGTGTGTGTCCCTGCCCTCTGCCCTCTCTCCCTTCCCCCCTCTGAGTCCTTCACTGTTACAGAGCCAGCGATTTGATTTCCTGCTCTGCTGTTTTCCTTCACTGACTGTGTTACAGAGAGGGCGGGGCAGACACTCATAGGGAAACCGGATATCTCTCCCCCTTCACACTTCCGGCTGGAGGCTTAATAGAACGTTGGTGTTGCTTTTTATATAGAGAGATATCACTAAGCGGGGAATTCATCAAGGTGCAGTAAAGGTTCGCCCTTTACCGTAGCTTGATCTACCACAGGTTCAGAAACCTGTGGGATCACCATACTGCAGGCTGCTGAATCCCAGGCTATGGAATACTTCTAGCAGTGTTATTCCCATGGCCCAGGAACATCGGGCTGTCAAGCTGTTGCCTGATGCTCCCAGCCACCCCCCTTCCCCCCACTGCAAGGAGCCCCCTTTCTGAAGACCCCCCCCCCCCTCCCGGGCTATCTTAAAAGCTAAATTGTTGGTCCAGCAGGTGTCGCCGGGGGAGGGGGGGGGGGTCTTCAGGCGGCCAACGGTGGTCCGGGGGGGGGGGGGGGAATCATCTTCATCTTCCTGGGGGTGGGGGGGGTCCGGGGTAGTCTTTGGCAGGAACTATGCCCAGTCGCTCCTGCCTCTCCGGAAAAATGGCGCCCCTATGGACATATCATCACCCCTAATACAATTCGCATTAGAGCATTTGCATATTTATGAGATGCAAAACATGCATTTTTAATCTCATTAATCGGTAACCTGCTGTGAGTTAAGTATCACCGCAGAAATTTTGGGACAGCAGCGTTAGGACCAAATAATGCATGTTTTGGCCCTAACGCTGCTTGATGAATTCCCCTCTAAGTGCACACCTAACGCTTAGATGGGGGAACGTTACTTTCACACATGCAAGTATTCATATTCTACAATCCTAGCAGGCAAATGACATATTCATTTAGCTGCTGAAGGTTTTAGAATTAGGGAGAAAGACTATACATCAGCTATTGACAGGGTTTTTTGTTTTTTTTAAATTTCCGGTTCTGTACATTTCAAGTAAAAATGTAATTAAAAATTAAATAAAACTACCTTTCACATGTTTACAGCAGTGGTTCTGAAGCCACAACTAGCCAGTCAGCTTTTCGGGATATTGGATAGATTTGCATGCAAATTTCTCTCCTATATATTCATTGTGGTTATACTGAAAACCAGACTGGCTGGGTGTGATCTAAATATTGGGTTGAAACAGTGGCGTAGCTACGTGGGGCCTGAGGGGGCCGGGGCCCCCGCAGATTCACCCCCCCCGACCCTCCTCCCGGCGAACCCGCCCCGCCTACCTTTACTTTTGCTGGCGGGGGATCCCACTCCCCGCCAGCCCACGTCTTCTCAGTCCTTCCTGCTCTTCAATTTGTTTGCTGACGTCCTGCACGTACAACGTGCAGGACGTCAGCAAACAAATTGAAGAGCAGGAAGGACTCAGAAGAAGACGTGGGCTGGCGGGGAGTGGGATCCCCCGCCAGCAAAAGTAAAGGTAGGCTGCAGCGGCGGCGGGTTCACGGCGGGAGGGGGGGGGCGGCAATGTCAGCGGGGGGGGGGGGGGGGGGGCGGGGGCGGGGGGAGGGCTAAAATGTGCCCCCTCCCCCGGGCTCTGGACCCCTCCCCCACGGAAGGCTGGCTACGCCCCTGGGTTGAAATCCACTGGCTCTGCAGGGAACAACGTGTAGTCCACGTGACCCTAAGCTCACGTGTCTTTCAGTAATCATAAAATCCTCCTGTCGGACTCGAACCAAATCCTGCAGCGGGGCCACTGCTCTCACTGTACCTGTAGATCGTCTTGTAGAATAGGTCACACCAATATATCTTGTTAGTTGTCACCTCCACATCCAACGCTACTACGTTCTTCATCATGGGGACGATGCGGGAGTAATCTCTCTTCCCCAGGTCAATCTTGCGCACCTCATGGCGATTGGTGAAGAGCAAGTAGGGGCTCCTGCCTGAAACAAATGGGAAGGGAGATGCAGTGGCATTGGTAAACGGCAGGACCTTCCCTTGTGCTTGACCACGCCAAGACACCTTTTTTATTATTAGCCCTAAATGCTATTACATGCGGATATAGAGAATCGTTAGCCGATTGATTTGCCTGGTTCCCTTCCCTTGACTGTTCTGTCAGACAGGTGGATTAGCTCTGCGTTCTGATAGAAATGTAGCCAATTATCCATGTGGTTTCTCTTTGTGTTTTCTTGTGACCATTGTCAACAGGCAGATGCATGGCATATTGGTTCCAGATTTTTTTTTTTTTTTTTTTTAAACCACCCCAGAATTCTCAATGGGAAAATTTTGGTGTGGTATCCTGGACCAATATTTTGCATTGGGGCAAAAAAAAAGTCAAACCCAATGACCCAAGAATTCATCCTGACATGTATTGTGGGTAAATGTATTTATTTATTGGGATTTATTAACCGCCTTTATGAAAAGATTCACCCAAGGCGGTGAATTGCACAGGATAAGCTGGAAGCTCAGAAGTAACTGAACTTCCCAGCCATGCGCACGTGACAGTGGCTTTCCCAAATACACAGCGAATCACTTTGATTAGGAATGGGATTTTCAAACCACTCATACCACTGATCAATAGCAAGGGGCAATATCTCTACCGCTCCATAGCTGCAGAGTCGCTTGATACTCTTCTAGCTGCAGAGTTTGCACCAGCTGTCAAAATGAAAGTGAATGTAGACTTTCATTATGAATACCGAACAACAGTGGCGTTCCTAGGGGTGCTGACACCTTGGGCGGATCGCCGATGCGCTCCACCCCCCCCCCCGGGAACAGCGCGATCCCCCGGCGAAAGAACCCCCCCCGGGTGCACGCCGCTGGGGGGAGGGGGTGCTGCGCGCCTGTCGGCTCTTCGTGTCCATGCTCCCTCTGCCCCAAGTAACCTGTTCCGGGGCAGAGGGAGCATGAAAATAAAGCGCCGACAGGCGCACAGTACCCCCCCAGCTGCGTGCACCCGGTGCGGACCGCCCCCACCCCCCCTTGGTACGCCACTGCCGAAGGATAGGGTTATCTACAGAAATTTGTTCCACCATTTTCTGCAGGCATTTTTGTTTTTCTTTTAATTAATACCCCGTACGTGCTGTGTAAGCTACAAAAAAATATACCGTATCACAAGCCCCACTCTATCCCCGCCTTGGGTGCCTCCACCAAATGTGAGTTTAAAGTTAGGCATGACATGCAGCAAAGCACTTGCTATAACACGTGGGAAGTGATTTCCAAATAGCTGATTTCTGAAACCAGCAGGAATGGGTTAAAAAAATTGCCCCTTCCTCCAATGTCTTCTAGTACAGGTTTATCTTTCGATGAGCAGAACAGTTAGATAATAAATAAATAAATAAATACACTATTTCATTTGCAACACAAATATAGCATTACAGAATTTGCAACTGGACTGCAGAAAAGAGTAAGAGGTAATTGAAGAGTATTTCAGAAAGTCCGTTTGTCTCTAATGCATATTCATTACATACAGAGCCGTAGCGAGGGGAGCTGACACCCGGGGCGGGTCACCACTGTGCACCCCCCCATGGGTGCAGCACGGCGCACCCCCCCCCGGAGCGCATACCCCCCCCCCCCCCCCCCCGGAGCGCATACCTGTGGCGAGGGATGGGCGGAAAGGCCGATCCGCCCTGACTGCACGTTGCTGGGGTGTGTCGGCTCCACACTGGTTCAGTGCTCTCTCTGTCCCGGAACAGGAAGTAACCTGTTCCGGGGCAGAGAGGGCAGTGCACCAGCGCGGAGCCGACACCCCCCAGCGGCGTGCACCCGGGGCGGATCGCCCCCCCCCCCCCCCCCCCGCCTACGCCACTGATTACATACCATTAATTAGACTACTACAAAAGTTATATATTTCAAAATCTAACTACTCTTTATTACTAATCACACTCTCACCCCTAAACAATTACTCACACATAAACACACTCATAAACCATCAAATCCCTTGGGATTTTCAAACTTAAGGGCTGAAAAATTGTTCCACATGTCTTGATACTTTTTATGTATCTTAAAATTGAAAAATTAATAAAAAAAAGAAAAGAAAAGAAAAAGGCAAGTTCATTTTCTCTGAAGAAAACAAAGAATTATGCTCCCCTTGACGAAGGGCATAAGGCGTTGGAAACCGTACGCTCGCACACTCAGAGCAACAGGGTACATCCTTCCACCACCCACTGCTGTTTTCAGGGCTCAGTGACTCATTTATATCTTCCACTGATGTGGCTTCGGCTCTCTTATCCTCTGCTGCTCACTAACCCCTGCTCTTTTTCCTGTTCTACTCTGTATGCATCTGTTTGCATAGATAGATACAGACAGACGGACTGACCCTACACAATACTTTTGTTTAAAACATGCCTAAAGAGAAAGCCAAACTAGTAACCATGGAACCAGTCAGATCATGCATCAAACTGAAAACAAACAAATTCACTGTCGGTGGACAGTTCAGCAACGACTCCAAAGAAACCCACTTTATCTTAGTTCCAGCTACAATACTTTCCTCTCTCCAGCCTTATTTACTGTTATCTGTTCACAAAGGAAGCAAAATGTAGAGACATGACCTTCATGAGTTAGCCCAGCTTAGCTGCATGTATCAATGCGTTAGCAGACCACTTTTTTTTTACTTTCTTTTTAACATACAAGAAAGTCTCTCTCGTCATCTGAAGCTCTACTAAGAAGCCTTGAAAAAAAAAAATAACGCAATGGTTTTGGTAATGAATCTCCCCTCCGTGTTCCATGCTCTCTGAGAATACAAAGTTTGTCCTGGAAATTGTGAGCCCGCATGCTAACTGCTTGAGCCTACCCCCCATCTGTCAGTGCTGGCACCAGAACCCAAGAGCTTTACCTTTCTAGCCAAGTTACCTCAACCTTCTCCGAGACCCCAATGAGACTTATACAGATCCAGCAGTTCTGTTTCAAGTTCATTGCGTCTCTCAGTCACGAAGGCACGCTCTTTCTCAAGGGTACTGACCTTCCACTTGCTGGCCATTAAAGAAATCTTCCAAATCCCCGATCTTGGTCACTGTATAGTTCCAAATTCTTACCCAAAAATCCCTTCCTTGCCTGCCTAGGATCATCTCCCATTTGGTCGGAAATCTCAGTGGGCGAGGATGCCATTATTGCCATAAAGCGAATATACTTACTCAGGGCCGGTCTTAGGCAGGGGCGACAGGAGCCTTCGCACAGGGCCCCGCGGCGCTTCCTCCTCCTCCACCGCCATTCAATCCTCAGCTTTCCGACAGCCCTCCCTTTCTTCCAGCCGCCCTGCGTTTAAAAAGTTGCAGCGGCGGCAGCATCAGTGAAACCAGCACAGCAGGCTTGCTTGCCTCTAGCATTCAAAGCTATACAAAGCTGATTTCAAGCTCTGAACCGGGTGACGCAGGACACGTCTTCCACATGTGAGAATTACTGGCCTGCTTGTCCTCGGAGAAAGGCTACAAAGAAACATGGAATAAGATTGCCTTCTAGCCCCTTCTTTGCACAGAACCTTTTCAACCTTCAAGTATTTCCATATAAAATGCCTCCTGTACTATGGCGTTAAAGGGCATTTCTGTAACTATGCGCCTGCAGCTAGATGCGCCTTCTGCCTGTAAGTGCACTACATGCTAATTCTATAGAAGAGCACATTATTGCACAGGGCTGTATGGATGGGCGTGGCATGCCAGGACACAGGTGTGCTACCCACCTTACCTGAGTAACTTACAGAATACTGTGAGTAATGTGCATGGCATGTTGCATTTAGGTGTGCCCATTCCCTCCTGCTGTTATTATTATTATTATTAGCATTTGTATAGCGCTACCAGATGCACGCAGCGCTGAACATCTGACACAGAGAGACAGTCCCTGCTCAATAGAGCTTACAATCTAAAATAATACAGACAGACAAGACAATTAAGGGCGAGGGAAGTAATGGGTGAGAAGGAACAAGGGGGGGGGGGAGGCAAATGAGTAGTGGCTAGGAGCCAAAAGCAGCAGTGAAAAGGTGGGTTTTTCAGCATAGATTTGAAAACAGGTAGAGATGGAGCTCGACGTACAGGCTCAGGAAGTTTATTCCAGGCATAAGCTGCCGCAAGAGAAAAGGAACGATGCCTGGAGTTAGCAGTGGAGGAAAAGGGGGACGACAAGAGAAAGTTGTCCAGTGAGCGGAGGTCACGGGGAGGAATGTAGGCTTCCTCCACCAATGCCAAGGGGGTGCCGACACCGGCAGCAGTCGACGCAGAGGCCACAAGTGGCACCAGCATCTGAGACCTCGCTGCAGTCTGATGGCCATGCTGACAGCAGCAAGAGTCCTGGCAGGTGCAAGCATCCCAGATGCCGATGCACTCTGGTGTATAAGAGGGCACGCTTAACTTTAGGGGCATCAGTGTGGGGTTACGCCAGTATTCTATAACAGAATCTGGGTGCTCAGATGCCATTATAGAAATAAACACTTACTGTGTGGTGTTAGGGCACCTGAAATGGGGCACCCATGTAAAGAAATGCTCCTTTAATGCAAAATATATCATCTGGAAACACTGACGATAAGTATCTGTTTGCCATAGCTTTTTTCAAGTTTAGAGTTGGATATAAAAAGCCTCAGCTTAGGTAGCCTTTTTACTAAGCCGGGGCACCGAAGACCCCAATGTATATGCTGGGCTAGAAACAGGGTACAGGCTATTCAATCCCAGAGCACAAAGGTCCTTGAAAGCAGAGGCCATGCCCAGCCTGAGTGCAAGATGGGGAGCGAGCCACAGCCTGGAAAGGAGACGCCATTCTATTACTGAATTAAGGCTTTTGCGGCTGGCATCATGATTGTTGCGGTTGTCTAGGTCTCGCCGTGTCTGATTCTTGTGACTCCTGAAGCAGGTGACCCATGCCGAGTCCTGGACTTTTTTTTTTTTTGTTACATTTCTATGCTGCGCTTTCCCACTCATGGCAGGCTCAATGCGGCTTACATGGGGCAATGGAGGGTTAAGTGACTTGCCCAGAGTCACAAGGAGCTGCCTGTGCCTGAAGTGGGAATCGAACTCAGTTCCTCAGGACCAAAGTCCACCACCCTAACCACTAGGCCACTCCTCCACTGTTGCTACTATTTGAGATTCTACATGGAATGTTCCAACATTCCATATAGAAGTCGGCCCTTGCAGATCACCAATGTGGCCGCGCAGGCTTCTACATGGAATGTTGCTAGTGGAATAGCAACATTCCATGTAGAATCTCCAATAGTAGAAACATTCCATGTAGAATCTCCAATAGTATCTATTTTATTTTTGTTACATTTGTACCCCGCGCTTTCCCACTCATGGCAGGCTCAATGCGGCTTACATGGGGCAATGGAGGGTTAAGTAACTTGCCCAGAGTCACTGAACTGATGTTCAATAAAGGTTGCCCTTTGTGGATTCCTTACATTGAGGTCTACTTTGAAGGCCTACTGCACTACCCTATGTTTTCAGTTTTTTTCTGTTGCAGCATGAAGAGACACAGGAGCATTATGATATACTCTGTTTTATTCTCCATTCTTTTCCTAATAATCCCTGGGTTTCTGTTTCCTTTTATGGTTCCTGCAACTAATTGAGCCGAGGGTTTCAACATATTGTCCACAATAACAAGACTCCTCTCCAGGATGGTGACCTCTAACACAGAGTGGAGGAGTGGCCTAGTGGTTAGGGTGGTGGACTTTGGTCCTGGGGAACTGAGTTTGATTCCCACTTCAGGCACAGGCAGCTCCTTGTGACTCTGGGCAAGTCACTTAACCCTCCATTGCCCCATGTAAGCCGCATTGAGCCTGCCATGAGTGGGAAAGCGCGGGGTACAAATGTAACAAAAATAAAATAGATACTATTGGAGATTCTACATGGAATGTTGCTACTATTGGAGATTCTACATGTAGAAGGCTGCGCAGGCTTCTGTTTCTGTGAGTCTGACGACATACGTGCAGGACGTCAGACTCGCAGAAGCTTGCGCAGCCACATTGGTGATCTGCAAGGGCCGACTTCTACATGGAATGTTGGAACATTCTATGTAGAATCTCAAATAGTAGCAACAGTGGAGGAGTGGCCTAGTGGTTAGGGTGGTGGACTTTGGTCCTGGGGAACTGAATTAGATTCCCACTTCAGGCACAGGCAGCTCCTTGTGACTCTGGGCAAGTCACTTAACCCTCCATTGCCCCATGTAAGCCGCATTGAGCCTGCCATGAGTGGGAAAGCGCGGGGTACAAATGTAACAAAAAAAACCAAAACAAAACAAAACCTAGAATCAGGTTGTTATGGTCTGGGTTTTTCTTCCCTATGACCACTACTTTGCATTTGTCCACATTAAATTTCACCTGTCCTGCGCAATCTTGCAAGCTCTTGGTGCTACTTTTCATGAAGCGTGACTAGGACAGACATTTTAATGCTTCTCTCCTGCCATGGAAAGAGAAAAATTCATCTGTGAAATGAATCCAGGACCTCTTACACCCAAAGTGAGAATCATACCCCTAGCCCAGTGGTCCTCAACCAGTTCTTGGGACACAGCCAGCCAGTCAGGTTTTCAGGATACCCACAATGAATATGAATGAGATAAGATTTGCATGGAATGGAGGTAGTGAATGCGAATTTATCTAATACTACTACTACTTAACATTTCTAGAGCGCTACTAGGGTTACGCAGCGCTGTACAAATTAACAAAGAAGGACGGTCCCTGCTCAAAGGAGCTTACAATCTAAAGAACGAAATGTCAAGTTGGGGCAGTCTAGATTTCCTAGGTAGAGGTGTAGTGGTTAGGTGCCGAAGGCGACATTGAAGAGGTGGGCTTTGAGCAATGATTTGAAGATGGGCATATTCATTACGGATATCCTGAAAAACTGATTGGCTAGGTGTGTCCTAAGGACTGTGCTGAGAACCCGGCCCTAGACCAATGAGACAAATTCAAAGAGAGCTCGATGACGTAAGGATTTTTCCTGCTTTGTGTTTATGGGGAAAGTATTTCATACGAAGGCCCTGCTCAATTTGATCCCCTGAAACGGCTTTTAGGTCTACCCTCTCCTGCATTAAACTGCTTCTTTCTTCATTTTGGAACAAAGTATAGCAAACAGTTTCTTCTCTGAAAGACATGCTGGCAATTTCTTTCATCCCCTTAGGGTAGGAAACAGAACAGTTCTGGCTGATCCATCATTTTCTTTCTTTTCACTTTCACCGGCTTTCAAACCCGCAGATTTTCAAAAGACAGCAGGACTCTATCCCTGTATGGTTAAATATTCTGAGACTTCAAGAGTTTTACTGGAGACATTTCCAGGCTTAATAGCAACACACTTCTTGAAGCAGCCCCTCTGCCAATCTCTCTCCCAGTAAACGATGTTTGCAGACCTTAATGGGGGATTAGAGAGATTTGAAGCTTTATTAAGGATTTTATTAAAGGCCATACTGATCCTGCAAAGGACTGGAAGATTTCTTTAATTAGATGTGAAGGCCCCTGCACGGGAGCTGTCAACCTAATGCCATATTACTCCATGACTTTAGCTCAACCCTGGATTTCTGGGGTGTCTCCCCCCCACACACACAGTATCCAAGGGCATCTCGGTCTTGTACTGCTAATCTCCACTGGTGGATAGAATGGTCAAGATTTGAGTGTTCTAGGACGGGAGCTGCAAAACAAGGGGAGAAGGCCGGAGACGAGATGGAGTTAAGGCTGGCAGCACTGGAAAGAGGGATAAGTTCAGTCTTTGCCTTTCCCTCCTGCATAGTAGAGATCTGTGCTGTGCCCTCTGACATTTCCTCTGGTCAACAGCAGGTTTATTTCTGGACAGGTTTCAGTCACAGTCTGGGTAAAACGGTCTGGCGGAATACTGCGCTTCTCTGTTTGGCTAAAGGTACACACAGTCTCTTACAGCAAATATTTTCTCAGATGAATCACAAAGTGGTGTTCCTAGAAGTGAGGCACATGACCTTTTCCATAAGGCACACATTTTACCCTCCTCAGCTGCCCACATATAACAGCAGATGTACATTGGCCCTTTGAAAATGATCAAGCTGTATGTGCTGAAAGCAACTGAGTAATTTGCAGGTAAGCAGGCTCTTTGAAACCTGCTCCCTTTCTTCATAAGTCTCTGCATATACACAGCAACATTACTCAGCTGGCTTCCCTAATTTTATTATTTATTTAACTCAAGGTGAGTTACATTTAGGTACAGGAGGTATTTCTCTGCCCCTGGGGAGCTCACAATCTAATTTTGTACCAGAGACAATGGAGGGACAGGAGGCAGGATTTGAACTGGGCTCCCTTAGTTATCGGCCCAGCGCTCTAACCACTAGGCTCCTCCCTTGAGATCATCTGGGTAGTTCACATAGAAGCCAACTGAATATTAGCTTGGGCACTGAAAACAGGCCGAAATTTATATGTGTCGGTTTCAACTGAATGTCACGTCCATGGTCGTGACTCCTCTTTTGCTCACCTGATCCCTCGAAGTGCAGCTTCCGGGATGGCTCCTGCCTGGCCAGCTTCCAAGATGGCTTCCGCCTGTTCTGTTCCGGCTTCCAAGCTCCTGTCTGTCCTTCCTATGTGTTTCAAGCCTCTCTTTGGTGTCAGTGTATTCTCTGCTTCTGTCCTGCTGTAGGTGACATCATCAATGAGAGCCTTTATAAGGAAGTGCTATACTGGCATTCAGGGCCTTTGCATTGCCAAAAGGTCGTCAGGTTAGTCAGTGTACTGATGCGCTGTTAAATAGCCTTGCTTTGGGCTCTTGCCCTTCTGCTTGTTGTGTCTGTGGACTGCTAGTCCTTCTGGTGCTTCACTCAGTGTTTGGAGCTACTGAAGCTTCAGCCATTGCCCTGACCTCTGCTAGTTCCTGATTTATTCTCTACCTGCTGCCTGTCTCTGACTATTGCCTGAACCCGGATATTCTCTGCTTGCTGCCTGTCTCTGACTATTGCCTGAACCCGGATATTCTCTGCTTGCTGCCTGTCTCTGACTACTGCCTGAACCCGGATATTCTCTGCTTGCTGCCTGTCTCTGACTACTGCCTGAACCCGGATATTCTCTGCCTGCTGCCTGTCTCTGACTATTGCCTGAACCCAGATACTCTCTGTGTGCTTCTGCCCAGCTTGGGTGTAAATCCTGAGTCCTGCTTCTGCCCAGCTTGTATGTAACTCCTGAATCCTGCTTCTGACCAGCTTATGTCTTTGTCCTGAGTCCTGCTTCTACCTAATTTGTACATATGTCCTGAACCCTGCTTCTGGCTCAGCTTGTGTGTATAGCTTGAGCCCTGCTTTGCCCAGCTTGTGTGTATATCCTGAATCCTGCTTCTGCCTAGCTTATGTGTATATCCTGTCCCCTGTTTCTGCCCAGCTCGTGTGTTTATCCTGAACCCTGCTTCTGCCAAGCTTGCCTGTATATCCTGAACCCCGTTTCTGCCAAGCTTGCATGCTTACTCTGAACCCCGTTTCTGCCAAGCTTGTCTGCATATCCTGAACCCGCTTCAGCCAAGCTTGTATGTATGTCCTGACCCCTGCTTCTGTCAAGCTTGTATGTACCTCCTAACTTCTGCTTCTGCCAAGCTTGTATGTGTATCCGAGCCCTTGCTTCCGCCTAGCCCTTGTGTTTACCCTGTCCGCTTAGTCTGTCTAGTGTTCTTGCCTAGTGGTTGCGTAGCAGCCTTCAGTCCTAGTCTAGTACCTAGCTAAGTCTCCCTCGTGTATCCTAGACTCAGAGGGGGGGTCCGCTGGGCCTTCAGTTCCTGCCCTGTCCTGCAAGTCCTGCCGGCCACCTGCACTCAGGGGCTCAACTCCTGAGGAACAGTGGTCAAGCGCAGGCGAAGCTGTTCCTGTTCTGCCTGTCCTAGTTTGCCCGCCTCAGTTGCTACTCCAGTCCGGAGTTCCAGTCCTGCTCTTTCTTGTCTCCGGTTCCAGGGTGGTCTTGCCTGCCTCTGCCGCTCCTCGGCAGTGGTCCAAGGGCTCACGAATTCTGGTTCTGCCTCGAGAACCCGACACTGAAAATGCCAATGCATTTTTGGCTCAAACCAAAACGTCCGCCCAGCCAGAGCGAGCCCTCCCGGGCTGACCTCCCTGGCAGAGAGCGGGTCCCACCGGGCCAGCCACCTGTCCCCCTTACCCCTCCTGACCACAACTCCTCAGCCCTCCCACCATTTGACTGGGGATTTCTCCTGCCCATGCTGCTTCCAATTGCAAAATGGCTGCCAGGACCTCCCATGGCAGTCTCATGAGGCTGCCGCGGGAAGTCTTGGCAGCCATTTTGACAGAGGAGCTGGCGGGGGCAGGAGTGACTGGGGAAATCACTCCTGTTGGCAGGCCTGGGGATGGCCTTTGGATGGTGGAGGGAGTAGGGGGAACAGGTGTCATTTTCAGCTGAAAACGAATGGCAAATTTCAGCTGTTGATTTGGTTACAGTCGAAACTGAGAACTCCAGTTTTGGTCACCCTCTAAGTTCATTTTCCACCAGGCACCAGAAAGCCACCACTCCTAGCCTATAGTTGTTACCTGTTTCTCTCAAATATCCCTCAAGTGAACTCATGTGTGCAAGATCTAGGATGCACCCCAGTAAAATAATGTTCTGAGATAGTTCTGCAACCTATCACCCAGCCCAGACAGCAGGAGCCACACCTGCCCCTGAAAGCTAAACATACAGCTGACATGCTGCTTTCCTAACACCTGGAAGGTTGCCAGCGAGCAGTCCCAGCTCAAGAGGTCTAGGTGAAATGAATTGGGCGTTTTCGTTCTTCCACGAGCTACAGCAAAAGCATTCCAGACACCCAATTTTGGGTGAGCCTGGGCCCAAGATGGGTAAGTAGAAAAACTCTGCCTTGTCCCACAAGTGATTTGGTCTCTCTCTCTCTCGCCTGCATGCCATAAGGTCTCTCAAACATCCCCCCCTCCCCTGCATAGCAGATTTTCACCAGCAGCGAGCAGCAACTAATACACACTACTCATGTTGCCCCATAGCCTTCCCTCTGATGCAACTTCCTGTTTCCTCATAGCGGGAAACATAGGCGGAAATACATCAGAGGGAAGGCTGTGGGGCCGGTGCGAGCAGTATGTATCAGTCGTTAGTCGTTGCAGGCAAAGATCTGCTATTTCAAGATATGCAGGAGGGGCAGTTGTTGGGAGTTTTCAGCTGGTGGGGCTTCGGGATCCTTGCCAGCCACATCATAGGTGTGCTGCTACTGGGTGGGCCTGATTCACTTACAGCTCTTGTCACAAGATGATGAGTGGGTGTGTGGTAGAATTCACAGGAATCAAGACAAAGACTCGATAAGAGGGAGAGCACAAGTCTGGTCACTCAGGGTCAAATTCAGTAAATGGTGTCCAAAGTTAGGTGCCGTTAAGATCCACGCTAAGCTCCAATTTTATAAAGGTCAATTAGCACTAAGCAACCTTTAAAGAACAGATTACCCTGCCCAACTTTGGGTGTGAAGACTTACGCCTGCTGAAACCTGGTGTAAAAGCTGGCGCACAGCTAATGGCAGTTGGCGCATAAAGGATCCTATTCTATTTAATTATTTGTTTGTAACATTTGTATCCCACATATTAGCAGGCTCAATGTGGCTTACAAAATACCGTAATGGTGAACGCCAAGTACGGTAGGTATTAAACAAATACAGTTAGAAAAAGGGTAAGGTAGGGGTAAATGGGTACAATAAGGGACAAGGAAATAAGAAATAAAAATGTCCATTGCAATGTATGTATAGATGCATTGTAGAGTTGAGGCATTTAAGTAGAATCAATAGGGTAGGCCTTGCAAAACACATAAGTCTTAGATTTGTAACTATAGTATTAAGTCTTTAACACTGCACCTATATTTTGGGAATGCTCTTGGCCCGCCCATGCCACACCCCCTTTTGAGCTGCATGAGACACAACTTAGACACACAGAGTTGCAGAATAGTGCATAGGCTAATCCGCATGCAAGTCCTAATTAACATCAATAATCAATTAACAGCTCATTAACTAATTAGTTTGCGCATGGATCTGCGATCCACACCCAAACTTGGGTGACCTTTATAGAATGCAGGGGTCAGTGTACCTTACCTACTGCCTTGCAGTTCTTGGACAGAGTGTCCATCTCATAGCCCTCATAGCACTCGCACTTGTAATCCCCTTTGTAATTAATGCAGATCTGGCTGCAAGCATCTGGATTCTCACACTCGTCTATGTCTGAAAAGGGAGAGTTTGAAATCCATCAATAAGAGAAATCAAAAGCCTGGACAGGGCAATGCTGCTGTGACTAGAAATGTGCCTCTGTAGAGTGAAACATGAGGGGAGCGCCGTTTGCATATAAATTACCTCCGCAGGTCTTTTTGTCCAAAAGCTTGAATCCAGGAGGACATTCACATTCATAACCGATCTTCAGGTCCCTGCATATGTGTGAGCAGCCGCCATTGTTCAGGGAGCATTCGTTAATGCCTGGAAGAAGAATGCAGACTTCCTCACAAAAGAAGTTTTGTTGAGTCAAATGTGGAAAAAAAAATTCACTTGGATCAAGTTTTTAGGACAAGTCTGAGCCTGTCTTCTGCACAGCCGTCAAGTTACCCAGTCCTGGGAGGAAGATTTTAGGTCATACCTGATGTGGGGTTTTTTTTTTTGTGGATTTCAATGTGTAGAATCAGGGACTACAGATACTACCATGCATTGAGATGCAAGTTCAAAACCAGTACTGGCCACAAAATCTGCCTCCTGGAAATGGATAACTTAAAGTTCAGCTTGTGTTTATGGAAAGAATTCTGTATCTAGCCCTCAGAATTCAAACCTGGGGTCAGTGGCATAGCCAACTTCTTTGCCACCTGGGGCGGAGCGCCCCCTCCTCCAGGCTTGTCCCTGGTGAGCAGTCACCGCTGTTGGCTCTGCCAGTCCCCTGCCCCGGAACAGGAAGCTGACGTAGAAGGGGCGGGGGACTGGCAGAGCTGATAGCCGTGTGACTGCTCAGTGCACCCCCTTGCTGCCTGCACCCGGGACAGACCGCCCACACCGCCCTGTCCTTGGTATACTAGAGCCTAGGGTTAGGCTAACAAGCTGCAAAAGGCACAAGCATTAAATTCATAAAAGGCAGCTCTATGAGCTAATGCCTAAATTTAGGTGTCCATAGTGCACCTGGTTTATAGACTAGTGATCGGCACCAACAATTGGCATTTATGTGTGTAAAAGCTAGCCGCTGTTCTATAAATGATGCGTATAAATTGCTTAGTGTAAGCCATTATTTATGTGTTTTATTTATTTACTAGTAAAAAAGCCCCGTTTCTGATGCAAATGAAACGGGGGCTAGCAATGTTTTCTTCTGTGTGCATGTGGGAGTGTGTGTGTCCCTGCCCTCTGCCCTCCCCCCTCTGAGTCCTTCACTGTTACAGAGCCAGGGATTTGATTTCCTGCTCTGCTGTTTTCCTTCACTGACTGTGTTACAGACAGGGCGGGGCAGACACTCATAGGAAAACCGGATATCTCGCCCCCTTCACACTTCCGGCTGGAGGCTTCATAGAACGTTGGTGTTGCCTTTTATATAGAGAGATTGCATTTGTATCCCACATTTTCCCACCTATCTGCAGGCTCAATGTGGCTTACAATTTTCCGTCATGACTTGTGCCATTTCAGAGTACAGATACAATTGGCAATATATATAGAACATAGATCATATAATGAACATATAGAATTCAAGCTAAGTGCGCCCCTTTGTGGTGATAAATCACCTAAAATGATTATCACCATAGCCCTTGTCTCAGGACTAGCTAGAAATCTAGCCCAGTGCTTCTGACCCTTCTCCTGCAGGCACCCCAAGCCAGCCATGGTTTTCAAGCTTACCACAATGAATATGCAAAGCTCTCTCATGTATATTCATTGTGGTAGCCCTGAAAACCCAACTGGCTCCAGGAGAGGGTTGAGTTTCTAGACGATGCACAATGCAATTACGATTATGTTCAGCTGCTATCTGGACAAACTATTTGCTTCATTTAGGCTTGTTGAACAGTAGGCCTAGATTAAAAACATAGTTCTGCTTTATAGCATCAGAAATTTGAGTTTGCTTTGGCAGAGAAGTGTGGAACAATAGTCAGCAAGAGAAAAGTCTGGGCTCCTTTGGAACAATACTTATAAACTTTACAGACTACATTATAGTCCTAATATCCTGTATATAGACAGATGACGTCTCCCTTGTTTTAGATAATGTATGTGATAGCATTTCTTTTTTTCTTGTTATGTTTTCATATTTTATACTTTCCATGTACTTTCCTAAAAGTCAATAAAATATAATTGAAAACAAACGAACAAACAAACAAACAAACAACAACCAAGAAAAAAAAATAGTGCCAGCATGGTACTACTACTACTATTTAGCATTTCTATAGCGCTACAAGGCATACGCAGCGCTGCACAAACATAGAAGAAAGACAGTCCCTGCTCAAAGAGCTTACAATCTAATAGACAAGAAATAAATAAAGTAAGCAAATCAAATCAATTAATGTGTACAGGAAGGAGGAGAGGAGGGTAGGTGGAGGCGAGTGGTTACAAGTGGTTACGAGTCAAAAGCAATGTTAAAGAGGTAGGCTTTCAGTCTAGATTTAAAGGTGGCCAAGGATGGGGCAAGACGTAGGGGCTCAGGAAGTTTATATATTCAGTGCCACAACACTGCTGAATACATGTATTATATTTAAACACCAACACTTAATAGTTACTGTGCTGACTGATAATCTGGCCCAATAATCGTCCTATATCCAGAGGAAATGTGAAAACATAGGGAGGAGCCTCCACTGTAACACCTGCTGGCTGGGTAGATACTCGATCCTTTACTTTCCAAAAGGAAACACCCTTGCAATCCCCAGAACGAAGGGAGGCTTGTTAGGAGGCCAGGAGTGTTGCTTTCTTCTCAAATTAATTTTCAGTATTTTATTTACTTATTTAAGGTATTATGACTTGTATTACATGGATTATTCATTTATTTTGGTTCACTAAAATATTTGACTGATTTATTGATGAGGTATGAGCCACAAAGAAGTTTCCATTCAAGGCAAGTATTTGTTAAGATTACTGGCTCCCTCTTTGTCAGATTGGAAATAAGCAAATGCTGGTAGATGACAGTATATATAAGTGAAACATCAAAGCATTTCAGTGACAGTCTAACAGGATGGGGGTGGATAGGTGAGAGACAGGAAGAGTCGGGTGGATGAGGGACAGGGAGATATGCATGGAGACAGGAGGGTGACACCGCAGTACAATTTTATGGCTTATAATGGGCTAGAAAACCCAGATCTTTGTTAAGTCCTTTCTGGAGGGTGTCAAAATATGTAATCATTCTGACTTCAAAGGTCTTATGTTCCTGTATTGTTTTAAAGTTCCCTTTTAGGATTCTTACCATAAAATCACTGGTACAGTGTTCTGGTTTTATTTATTATCTCATTTGTAAAGTGTTGCCCCACAGAAGTGACATCCTGGTTGGTATTAGCATTTTTGAGATGGTGTCTATGTAGATTAAATTTCTTCTTTAGCATCTGACTTGTTTCTCCAATGTAGCATCCTTCACTGCATTTTTTACACTGAATGATATACACCACATTGGAAGATGAGCATGTGAAATTCAACATAAAGGAATATTAATTTTTCCTTTGTGAATGACCGTGGGGTCCTGTGAAACGTTTTGGCATAGTTTGCAGCTGGATATATTGCAAGGATGTGTGCCATTCTCTTCTTTTTGAGTCTGTGTTGGGAGTTTACTTCTAATTAGCTTGTGTTTTAAGTTGGGTGGCTGTCGGAAGGCCAGCACTGGTGGGGGTGGGAATATCTCTTTCACTAATTCATCCTCCTCGAGTAGAGGCTGTACCTCTGTGTCTCTCACCTATCCACCCTCATCCTGTTAGACTGCCACTGAAATGCTTTGATGTTTCACTTATATATACTGTCATCTACCAACATTTGCTTATTTCCAATCTGACGAAGAAGGGCAACCTTCAAAAGCTAATCAAGAAATGTATTAAGTTATGTCCAATAAAAAAGATATCATCTTATTTTCTTTTCCATGTTTTATTTCTATTGATTACCTCAAAAAGTGGGCTAACACGGCTACCACATCTCTCTAGCTCCCTCTGAAATTTGGCTAGATTTAAATAAACAAAGCTTTCAGTTCACAGGAACTTTTCTGTGGCAATATCAATGAACAGCTGTTATTTAAAGTTTCAGAAGAAAATTAAAGCTTTTGTTTGAACAGTGTTTGTCATCATTTCATGTTATAGGAAGGAAGAAGCAAATCCCTGGCTTGGATTTGTACATTGTATGATTGACAGGAGATTATTTTATTTTTAAGGAGGTATTATGGAAATGATAGAAGGATTTTTGAAATTAAATTAATTTTATTAAAGGTTATCAATAGAAATCAAACAAAATAAAACATGGAAAAGAAAATAAGATGATACCTTTTTTATTGGACATAATACATTTCTTGATTAGCTTTCGAAGGTTGTCCTTCTTCGTCAGATCGGAAATAAGCAAATGTGCTAGCTGACAGTGTATATAAGTGAAAACATTCAAGCATTACTATGACAGTAAAATAGATACCATTGGAGATTCTATATGGAATGTTGCTACTATTGGAGATTCTACATGGAATGTTGCTATTCCACTAGCAACATTCCATGTAGAAGGCTGCGCAGGCTTCTGTTTCTGTGAGTCTGACGTCCTGCACGTACGTGCAGGACGTCAGACTCACAGAAGCAGAAGCCTGCGCGGCCACATTGGTGATCCGCAAGGGCCGACTTCTACATGGAATGTTGCTAGTGGAATAGCAACATTCCATGTAGAATCTATAGAAATCAAACAAAATAAAACATGGAAAAGAAAATAAGATGATACCTTTTTTATTGGACATAACTTAATACATTTCTTGATTAGCTTTCGAAGGTTGCCCTTCTTCGTCAGATTGGAAATAAGCAAATGTGTTAGCAGATAGTATATATAAAAGAAACACCAAAGCATTACTTTGACAGTCTGACAGGGTGGGAGGGTGGGGGTGGGTAGGAGGTATGCATGGTGAAATCAAAGCATTAAAGGGAAATGTGTTTGTATTAGTTTATTGCACTTTTAGTTATTGGACATATATTTGTATTTATTGAACTTTTGTTACTAGACTGGGATTATGTTTATATTTCCTATCTGTGTGTGATTTCAGGGGACATTTTGGGGGCTGAGAGAATAGAGACCAGAAAGAGGCAGTTTGAAAGGAGGAATTCCCCACTAGGTTTGAACTGCAAATAAGCTTCTATGCTATGCAAACTGGAACTCTTTTTCCCATAGGAATGCATTGGACCATTATATTTCATTTTTTTTTGTGGGGGTGGGGGGGGGGGGGGGGGAGGGGACTTATTTTTCTGGAGCCCCTGATCTGATTTCACCCATTTAAAAAAAAAACTCAGTATGTCTTTTCAACTTTTTCTTCTCCACATGCCAAGCTTCATCCCATTCTGTTAAATTTTCAGAGTTAATTTGCCCCCAGGGGGACAGATATTTTTCAACCAATTTAAAAAAACAAAATTCTCTCTTTACTTTACTTGGAACTTCTAGACTGCTTGCACCTTAAGTTTTAAGCAATTTTCATTTTGGATCTTGAATACAAGGATGGGACCAATATAATACCCTCGGGACTTACAGCAAATAATATAGATCAAATTATTATTATTATTTGTTGCATTTGTACCCCACATTTTCCCACCTATTTGCAGGCTCAATGTGGCTTACATAGTACCGTCAAAGGCGCTTGCCCAGTTGGTTGGTAACAAATACAAGATTGCATACTACTACTAAACATTTCTAAAGCGCTACTAGGGTTACGCAGCGCTGTACAATTTAACATGGAAGGACAGTCCCTGCTCAAGGAGCTTACAATCTAAAAGACAGGTGTACAATCTAGAGACAAGTGTACAATCTAAAAGACAAGAGTAGAGTCAATCTGATAGGGCATACTATATTTCTCGAAAGGTTAGGTGCCGAAAGCAGCATTGAAGAGGTGAGTTTTAAGCAGAGTTTTGAAGATGGGTAGGGAGGGGGCTTGGCGTAGGGGTTGAGGAAGATTGTTCCAGGCATAGGGTGAGGCAAGGCAGAATGAGCGGAGCCTGGAGTTGGCAGTGGTGGAGAAGGGTACTGAAAGGAGGGATTTGTCCTGTGAGCAGAGGTTACGGGCGGGAACATAGGGGGAGATGAGGGTAGAGAGGTAGTGAGGAGCCGCAGACCGGGTGCATTTGTAGGTAAGGAGGAGAAGCTTGAATTGTATGCGGTATCTGATCGGAAGCCAGTGAAATGACTTGAGGAGAGGGGTGATATGAGTATATCGGTTCTGGCGGAATATAAGACGTGCGGCAGCGTTCTGAATGGATTGAAGGGGGGATAGATGGCTAAGTGGGAGGCCGGTGAGGAGTAAGTTGCAGTAGTCAAGGCGAGAGGTAATGAGAGCGTGGACGAGAGTTCGTGTGGTGTGCTCAGAAAGGAAAGGGCGAATTTTGCTGATGTTGAAGAGGAAGAAGCGACAGGTCTTGGCAGTCTGTTGGATATGCACAGAGAAGGAAAGGGAGGAGTCGAAGATGACTCCGAGGTTGCGGGCAGATGGGATGGGGAGGATGAGGGTGTTATCAACTGAGATAGAGAGTGGAGGAAGAGGAGAAGTGGGTTTAGGTGGAAAGACGAGGAGCTCGGTTTTGGACATGTTCAGTTTCAGGTGGCAGTTGGACGTCCAGGCAGCAATGTCGGATAAGCAGGCCGATACCTTGGCCTGGGTCTCCGCGGTGATGTCTGGTGTGAAGAGATATAGCTGGGTGTCATCAGCATAAAGATGATACTGAAAACCATGAGATGAGATCAGTGAGCCTAGGGAAGAGGTGTAGATTGAGAAGAGAAGGGGTCCAAGGACAGATCCCTGGGGAACTCCAACAGATAGTGGGATGGGAGTGGAGGAAGATCCATGAGAGTGTACCCTGAAGGTGCGGTGGGAGAGATAAAAGGAGAACCAGGAGAGGACAGAGCCTTGGAACCCAAAAGAGGACAGTGTGGTAAGAAGTAAATCATGATTGACAGTGTCAAACGCAGTGGATAGATCGAGGAGGATGAGGATGGAATAGTGGCCTCTGGATTTGGCGAGGAGCAGGTCGTTGCAGACTTTAGAGAGTGCTGTTTCTGTCGAGTGTAGAGGACGAAAACCGGATTGAAGTGGATCGAGGATGGCATGAGAGGAGAGAAAATCAAGGCAGCGACTGTGAACGGCGCGCTCAAGTATTTTGGAGAGGAAGGGTAGGAGAGAGATGGGGCAGTAGTTGGAGGGGCAGGTAGGGTCAAGTGATGGTTTTTTTAGGAGAGGTGTGACTACGGCGTGCTTGAAGGTGTCAGGGACAGTTGCAGTGGAGAGAGAAAGGTTAAGGATGCGACAGATGGAGGGGGTGACAGTATGGGAGATGGTGTTAAGTAGGTTTGGTGGGGTTGGGATCGGAGGAACAGGTGGTGCATTTCGAGGAGGAAAGAAGGCGAGAGGTTTCATCCTCGGCGATCACAGGAAAGGAGGAGAAAGAGGCCATGGTTGGTTGGTTGTTGGATGGGGCTACAGGCTGAAGAGGAGGTGGTGGCTTGGTAGTGAACTCAAGGTTGATCTTTTGCACCTTGTCGCGGAAGTAGTCAGCCAGTGATTGAGGAGAGAGTGAAGGGGGAGTGGGAGCGGGGGGCACTTTGAGGAGGGAGTTAAGGGTGGTGAAGAGACGACGAGGGTTGGAACTGAGAGAATTGGTCAATTGGGTGTAATAGTCCTGTTTTGCAAGGAATAGGGAGGAATGGAAGGAGGATAGCATGAATTTGTAGTGAAGGAAGTCTGAATGGGTACGAGATTTCCTCCAGAGGCGTTCAGCAGATCGGGTGCAGGAACGAAGGTAACGGATGCAAGGGGTCAGCCAAGGCTGGGGATTAGTACGCTTTGTGGGACGGGAGGTGGATGGAGCGAGGGTGTCCAAAGCAGAGGAGAGAGCGGCATTGTAAGCGGAGACCGCTTTGTCTACAGTCTCGGAGGACATGATGGAGGGGAGGAGATTAGAGATACTAGAGGATAAAGTGGGGGGGGGGGGGGGGGGGTCAATAGCCTGGAGATTCCTGGACGGGGCAGAGGGGGGGGGGGTGAAGAAGTGTAAATATGATCAGGTGATGATCGGAGAGAGGTAGAGCAGAAGCGTGGAAATTGGAGGGTGAGCCGGAGGAGGAGAGGACGAGGTTATATAGTGATCGAATGAGGTATATGTGGAGGATCGGAAGGGATGAAGATTGCGTGATGTCCAGTACGATCTTTAGTAATGTTATGTTCCTGGGTGAAGAGGTTTACGTTGGGTTGTAGAGGAATTAACATAGCAATTTTTTAAAGATACATGTTTTCTGAATTGCCTATAGTCGTTTAAATAGTCTAGGCTTAAGTTCAAGTCCTTCCAGACTCTGGGTGCTCGGTATGCTAATAGATGCTCGTAGATACTGATTCGATTTATTCCTTTAGGGGAAGGTAAAGCAAAAGAGGGGAGCAGTTATTGGGCCGACTCAACTTCTTATTGGCAATAAATTCTATGTATGACAGCATGTAGCCTGGAAAGTCTTCTGTGAGGATTTTGAATAGTGTGCAGGGTAGTTTCAATCTAATCCTTGTTTCTACCGGTAGCCAACATAGCTCTATGTAAAGATGTGAAATGTGGTCGTGTTTTTTTCAGTGAGTAAATTAAATGGATTAATTTCCAACTTTATTTATTTATTGCATTTGTATCCCACATTTTCCCACCTCTTTGCGGGCTCAGTGTGGCTTACAATAAGATATGAATAATGGAAATACATTTGTTACAACTTGGTTCTAGGTTACATTGTACAAGTTTTGTGAAACCATCGAAGTATCATTAAGAATATGACAATGGGACATCAACATTGAAACGTTGGAAAGAGACAATGGGAAGCTTAAAGGGCAGTGTTAAGACACAGAGATATATGGTGTACATATTCCTGTGAGCAGATGTATGAGTGATGTGGAATTACGGGGGATGAGGGTTAGGAGTGGATGTATGGAGCATTGATGATCAGTGAGTGTGGACTCTATGTGTTTTGGCTCTTGCCATAAATTGTTTCAAACAGACGAGTCTTCAGTAATTTGCGGAAGGAGGTGATTAGAAACTGAAATGCAGGATTGCACTGAAACAACTGCCCGTTGCTTGTTCTCCAGATACAAATGGTGTAAAAGTATAGGCAAGTTGTTAACTGCAATTCCGAGTAAAGAGAAAGCACCCCCCCCCCCTTCAACAATTAATGCAAAGCAGGACTCTTAAAACCAGAGGTTTGCAGCAGAGAGGAACACAGTACAAGGAGGCTGCTCAGGACCAGGAGTGCTCATCACAAAGGAACTAGCTTGATCCGAGAGTGGATTATTCCTAGCAAGAAATCCAGCTGCCCTTTAATCAACACTCTGCTCTCCCCTTCCTCCCACATAAACTGCAGCACTAAAGCTTGTGCACGTGACCCCAATCCCAAAGGAAAAGAATAGAAGGCGAACCACTTAAAACCACGCAGGTAATAGCTGGATGCGGTTAAGCTGCATTTCTCTCCACAGTGCCCTGAAACATGCCTTGAAGCAGAACAACCAGGGTCTATGCCGTACAGAGTGTTCCTTTCATTAAGGAACAGTCAGAAGTCAACTGTATAATTTGGGCTGCAAATCCACTTGAGGATCGGAATGCTCTTTTATGTTCATCCTAAAGCCGTGCCTCTTCAAAACCCGAACAGTGTACAATATCTTCTCTCTGTAGCCTCGTCCATAAAAAAAAACAACCCAGGATGTTTCCTTGGGAGTCAGGCATGCAGGAGATAATTTTATAACAGGGTGCTCAGGCTATGAAGGCACAGATACCCACTCAGTTTTTACGTTCCTCTGCACACCATCTATTATTGGCACTCTCTTTTCGTCAGATCTGTTTCGATACAATCTGGTCCTCTATTTTTACTGTTGTGAACTTCACACTATGGAATTTGAGGCAAGAACCTTCATTTAAAAGATTTAGGAGTAGGACTAAAAACCTATTTTTTTGAATACGATTTTTAACTTTTGATTGCTTAGGTCTGCTGTCACGACAACAGTGTACACGGTTAAAAGAATGTGGACACGCAATCTGAACTGTTAACTTTCCTATTTTATTGTACATTTTTGTGTCTCTTTTTATTATAAACTAGCCGTTCAGCCCGTAAAAACAGGAATTCAAACATGCGTGGGATAAGCATAAAGGAATCCTGTGCCGAAGGAATGGATCCTCAGGAGCTTAGTCAGGATCAGGAGGCGGGGCTGGTGGTTGGGAGGCGGGGATAGTGCTGGACAGACTTGTACGGTCTGTGCCAGGGCCGGTGGTGGGCAGAGGGACTGGTGGTTGGGAGGCGGGGATAGTGCTGGACAGACTTGTACGGTCTGTGCCGGAGCCGGGGTTGGGAGGCGGGGCTGGTGGTTGGGAGGTGGGGATGGTGCTGGGCAGACTTGTGCGGTGTGTGCCGGAGCCGGTGGTTGGGAGGAGGGGCGGGTGGTTGGGAGGCGGGGATAGTGCTGGGCAGACTTCTACGGTCTGTGCCCTGAAGAGCACAGGTACAAATCAAAGTAGGGTATACACAAAAAGCAGCAAATATGAGTTATCTTGTTGGGCAGACTGGATGGACCGTGCAGGTCTTTTTCTGCCGTCATCTACTATGTTAGAGAAAAGAGGGGGGGGGGGTTGAAAGCCCCTTCCCGTTGCCGCTGCAAGGCCCCACCCCGCCGCCGAGCTGCCCCCCCCCCCGAGTCGCCGCCACCCCTCCATCCGGCCCGGGCCCTCGCTCCGCTATTGAAACAGCGAGGGAACGCAGCACACAGCTCTGCTCTGCTGAGCTGCCGTCTGCCTTCCTTCTTCTTCTCTGCCTGTGTCCCGCCCTCGTGTGATGTAACGTCGTCGAGCGCGGGACACAGGCAGAGAAGAAGGAAGGACGGCAGCTCAGCAGAGCAAAGCTGTGTGCTGCGTTCCCTCGCTGTTTCAATAGCGGAGCGAGGGCCTGGCTGAGTGGAGGGTGGGGGGAGCGTTAGCGATGGCGGTTTCGTCCCTTGCAAAATGCGCAGTAGAGACCCTCTGTTCCGCCCCCTCATCACGTATTGATGCGGGGGCGGGGCAGAGCTGCGCATTTGCGAGTGAGTACGACACTCGCCATTTATATGTTTGATTAATAAACTGCCCATTTGGCAGTATATCAAATATGTATTTATTTGTAGCATTTGTATCCCACATTTTCCCACCTATTTGTGGGCTCAATGTGGCATACATTGTTCCGTTATGGCGATCACCAGTTCCGGAATGAGAAATACATAGTTAAAATGCAGGTGACAGAGTGGATTAGGCAGTCAAGTAAAGAGAATTCATTTTCGTGATGCTAAATAAAAAGGTATTGGATTAAAGTTCAATCGTGATAGATTAGCTTAAACAGCCAAGAATAGACAGTTCAGTTTTGTACAATTCTGGTATGAAATTTTGTTCTCTGGTGTTTCGGATGGATCTTCGTGGTATGCATTATTGAATAGGTTGGTTTTTAGTAATTTTCGGAAATTTGTTATGTCTTGTGCTGTTTTTGTGGATTTTGGTAGTGCATTCCATAACTGGGTGCTTATGTAGGAGAAACTGGATGCATACGTTAGTTTATATTTTAGTCCTTTGCAGCTGGGGTAGTAAAGATTCATGAATGTACGTGATGATCTAGTAGAATTTCTGGTAGGTAAGTCTATGAGGCTAGACATGTACAGCAAAACTCGAAACATACTGCAACCTATAGACCGTGTGCCTATATAAAGTTATCCCAGGGAAAGCAGGTACAGATATTTATAGTTGCTCCAGGGAATGCCTACGCTGATATCACCCACTTTTGCATGTATTTATGCTTGGGCAATTTCAAAGTACCTAGTTCAGTATATAAAATGTTGCTTTGCACACTCAGGTCCCTCGTATCATTATCACCAAAAGGTGCCATGTCTCAGTGACATATATCCAAAGGCCCAGTGCTATCTGCTCACTAAAAATGTGCTTTCCACACCACAGGAAGTGCCTACATTTTGAGCATAAATGTTGGAAACTTTTACAAGGAAGATTATCTTCCAGATCCCTAATGGGCTACTCTCAGCTCACTCCCTCACTTACATCTCAACTTATAACTCTAATCTAGCGTTTCTCAAACCAAGGGCGTATCTGCTATGGGGCCACGGGGGCCAGGGCCTCCATAGATTTGGCCCTGGACCCCCCTGACGACCCTCGCAACCCCCTCCCCTCCCGCCACCAACCTGCCGTTGCTGTTCTTTGCTGGCGGGGGACCCCAACCCCCGCCAGCCAAAGTCGTCTTCCTTCGTTCGTTTGGGTTTCTTCTTTCTGAGTCTGACTCTGAAAGAAGAAACCCAAACGAACGAAGGAAGACGACTTCGGCTGGCGGGGGTTGGGGTCCCCCGCCAGCAAAGGTAGGCGACAGCGGGCGGGAGGTCGAGAGGGTCGTCAGGCGGGCCACAGTTGTTGGAGGTGGTTCTGGTGGCGGCGGTGCCAGGGTGGGGTTGCCTGGGGGGGGGGGGGGGGCTAAAATGTGCCCCCTCACCTCGGCTCTGGATCCCCCTACCGGTGAAGTCAAGATACGCCCCTGTCTCAAACTGTGTGCTGTGGCACCCTGGTGCACCGTGGCACAGCTCGACCTCCTTCCCGCTGCCCACAATCCAGCATTGCTCCCTACTTTCCCCTCTCGCAGGTCCGGAATCTGCCGCTTCCTCCCTCGCCACTGTTGCAGTGCTCGCAGCTTACACTTTCGGGTCGTCCGCGATTCACACAGGCAACTGCGGGGACTTCTCTCTGCCGCGGCTGGCCCCTCACAACAGGAAGAAACGTTAGAGAGGTCTAGTCGCGGCAGACCGGGAAGGCCCCAAAGCGTCTGCTTGTGTGAATCGCGCATGGTCCGAAAATGTAAGCTGCGAGTACTGCAGTGACGGTGGGGGGAGGAGGAAGCAGCAGTGATCCTGGACCAGAAGGAAGGCAGCTAGTGATGCTGGATTTGGGGAAGGCAGAAGTGTGCTGGATTTCTTAGAAGGAGAGGGGGCTGCAGGGAATGGTGTGCTGGACTTTGTGGGAAGAGAGGACTGCAGGGAAAGGGAGACCCATGTGGCCAGGGAGGGGGTGGGGGTGCGGAGACCCATGTGGCCGGGGGGGGGGGGGGGGGGGGGGGGGGTTGCTGCGAAAAATTGCTCGAACACTAAGGGTGCCATGAACCACAAATGTTTGGCTGGTGTAATCTGATCTACACTGCACCAGAGCAGTGACTGGCAAACCTTCCTTAATATCATAGGAAATATGTCACTGAAAACCTACTCTTCAAACTGGTCTGACTGCTAATAATCTCACTATTTAAATTTACCATTATATACTGTGGGACACTGACTCCCACTCCTCTTCTTTCACCCTTTCTGCTCTCAGTAGAGTACCCTGGTACCTGACTGTTGAGTTCAGCTCTGTAACCTGCCTTATCACCACAAACCTTACTATGCAGGTTCCACTGCAAAGCAAAGTTTATCATATATCCCAGAAATGCATCATAGATGGGGGAAGCAGTGCAAGCCTGCTCCATCCCATTCAAACATCACCAAAGTGCTAGAACCCCACTCTGGCTCAGTTCTTATTGTCTGTTTGAGCTGCCCTTTCTATTACTGATAACTGGACTGGAGAGACTTGCTGTCAGACCCTGAGAGACAGCAAAATGAAAATGTAGACTCTACATCGGTTCAAGGAAAGCTTCCGTTACATTATAATGTACCATCCCTGAACAGCTTATCCAGTTTCAACAGCTATAAAACAGGGAAGGGTGAAAACACTGAAAAATATTTGAAATATCTCTCCTCAGTTGGGTGCACCAGCCATGAAAGCAACAGATTAAATTTTGGTCTTCAAACCAAGCTCTGATTTTTCTAATAAACACATTTTATGTGAGACCACTGGGGGCAAGGGGTATCATCAGCCGAACCAGAGATATTTTCAGATAATATACTAGAAAGAAGTTCAATGTATATACTAGGAAAGACACTGTACCACATTCTTTCAGCGGTTCATCTGACCAGTCTCTGCAATCTCGCTGGGAATCACACACTTTGCCGGCATCGATACATTCCCCACTCTTGCAATGAAATTTGCTGGAACCTTCACACTTGGACTCCGCTGGAGAGAAGAGGAGGGGTGGAGAGGGAAATAACCAATCACTAAATGATAGAAGTTGAAAGTACATAAGTACATAAGCACCGCCATACTGGGAAAAGACCAAGGGTCCATCAAGCCCAGCATCCTGTCTCTGACAGCGGCCAATCCAGGCTTCAAGAACCCGGCAACCACCCCCTGCACCCCCCCCCCCCCCCCCAAAATATTTAATAATGTTCAATGGACTTTTCCCTCAGGATTCTGTCCAAACCCCCTTTAAATTCCGTAAGGCCAGCTGCTGGAGGACTGCGGGAGGTTATGTCCGTGCTGGACTAGTGATAATCCCCTACATACCGATGACGCAGCCGGCCTCATCACTACTGTCTGGGCAGTCGCGCACTTTATCACACTGCTTGGTCCCGTGGACACACGAGCCATCCCCACACTGAAATTCATCAGGCTGACAGGTCACAAGAACTGCAAAATAACACAAGCGAAGCATAAACCAGTTAAGTCACAGATGTACTACAAGTCTCCCATTGTGTACAGCAGTACTGTAAGAAAGATTATTACTAGAAACAAATACCAGAGCATATGAATTTTGCCTCTCAAGCATCAAGTACACCACCATCTCCGGAGCAGGTATTTTTTTTAATTGCACTTGAGAGGGGGTATATGTTCTTGGAAAGGTAGAGGCCTAACTTCGGGCTGGGGCGGTCAGTATTAATGGTGTTGGTTTATTTACTACCTTTTTGAAGAAATGTTAACCAAAGTGGTGTGCAGTAAGACCAATTTCAGTAGAAAAAATATTGAAACAGTAGACATACTTACAACCATCTACTAAATAAAACAGAGAAAAAACACAAGCTTATATAATCCCTTGAAGATTAACTTTGCCTAATAATACAACAGGTGATTATAATTCTTAAATAACAATGCGATCTTATTAAACAACTATAGTTAAAATTTAATGCCAAGAAGTGTAAAGTGATACACTTGGAGTGCAGAAACCAAAAGAGAGATACTGAATAGGAGGGGAGAGATTAGCAAGCTCGACTCCTCAGGAGAGAGAGACCTTGGGGTGTTGGTGTCGGAGGATATGAAGGTGAAGAAAATGTGACAAGGCGACGGCCGTGGCTAGAAGGATGCTAGGCTGCATAGAGAGGGGTATAACCAGCAGAAGGAGGTGCTGATGCCCCTCTACAAGTCGTTGGTGAGGCCCCACTTGGAGTAGTGTGTTCAGTTTTGGAGGCCGTATCTGGCTAAAGATGTAAAAAGATGGAAGCGGTGCAAAGAAAAGCTACGAAAATGGTGTGGGATTTGTGTTGCAAACCGTACGAGGAGAGACTTGCCGACCTGAACATGTATACCTTGGAGGAAAGGAGAAACAGGGGTGACATGATACAGATGTTCAAATATTGGAAAGGTATTAATCCGCAAACAAACCTTTTCCGGAGACGGGAAGGCGGTAGAACTAGAGGACATGAATTGAGGTGGCAACGCCAGTAATTGGGAAACAAAATGGGAGCTGGACAGACTTCTACACCCTGATTGTGACTGAATAGATAGGGATGGGCTGGAGTGTAAATTTTAAGGGGATTCGACGTTAGCTTCAGAACTTTAGTATAAGAAGAGTGCTGGGCCGACTTCTACGGTCTGTGCCCTGAGAATGGCAAGGACAAATCAAACTGGGGTATACATATAAAGTATCACATCCCATGTACATAAGTACATAAGTACATAAGTAGTACCATACTGGGAAAGACCAAAGGTCCATCTAGCCCAGCATCCTGTCACCGACAGCGGCCAATCCAGGTCAAGGGCACCTGGCACGCTCCCCAAACGTAAAAACATTCCAGACAAGTTATACCTAAAAATGAGGAATTTTTCCAGTCCATTTAATAGCGGTCTATGGACTTGTCCTTTAGGAATCTATCTAACCCCTTTTTAAACTCCGTCAAGCTAACCGCCCGTACCACGTTCTCCGGCAATGAATTCCAGAGTCTAATTACACGTTGGGTGAAGAAAAATTTTCTCCGATTCGTTTTAAATTTACCACACTGTAGCTTCAACTCATGCCCTCTAGTCCTAGTATTTTTGGATAGCGTGAACAGTCGCTTCACATCCACCCAATCCATTCCACTCATTATTTTATACACTTCTATCATATCTCCCCTCAGCCGTCTCTTCTCCAAGCTGAAAAGCCCTAGCCTTCTCAGCCTCTCTTCATAGGAAAGTCGTCCCATCCCCACTATCATTTTCGTCGCCCTTCGCTGTACCTTTTCCAATTCTACTATATCTTTTTTGAGATACGGAGACCAGTACTGAACACAATACTCCAGGTGCGGTCGCACCATGGAGCGATACAACGGCATTATAACATCCGCACACCTGGACTCCATACCCTTCCTAATAACACCCAACATTCTATTCGCTTTCCTAGCCGCAGCAGCACACTGAGAAGAAGGTTTCAGCGTATCATCGACGACGACACCCAGATCCCTTTCTTGATCCGTAACTCCTAACGCGGAACCTTGCAAGACGTAGCTATAATTCGGGTTCCTCTTACCCACATGCATCACTTTGCACTTGTCAACATTGAACTTCATCTGCCACTTGCACGCCCATTCTCCCAGTCTCGCAAGGTCCTCCTGTAATCGTTCACATTCCTCCTGCGACTTGACGACCCTGAATAATTTTGTGTCATCGGCGAATTTAATTACCTCACTAGTTATTCCCATCTCTAGGTCATTTATAAATACATTAAAAAGCAACGGACCCAGCACAGACCCCTGCGGGACCCCACTAACTACCCTCCTCCACTGAGAATACTGGCCACGCAATCCTACTCTCTGCTTCCTATCTTTCAACCAGTTCTTAATCCATAATAATACCCTACCTCCGATTCCATGACTCTGCAATTTCTTCAGGAGTCTTTCGTGCGGCACTTTGTCCAACGCCTTCTGAAAATCCAGATATACAATATCAACCGGCTCCCATTGTCCACATGTTTGCTTACCCCCTCAAAAAAATGCATTAGATTGGTGAGGCAAGACTTCCCTTCACTAAATCCGTGCTGACTTTGTCTCATCAGTCCATGTTTTTGTATATGCTCTGCAATTTTATTCTTAATAATAGCCTCCACCATCTTGCCCGGCACCGACGTCAGACTCACCGGTCTATAATTTCCCGGATCTCCTCTGGAACCTTTCTTAAAAATCGGAGTAACATTGGCTACCCTCCAGTCTTCCGGTATTACACTCGATTTTAGGGACAGATTGCATATTTCTAACAGTAGCTCCGCAAGTTCATTTTTTAGTTCTATTAATACTCTGGGATGAATACCATCAGGTCCCGGTGATTTACTACTCTTCAGCTTGCTGAACTGACCCATTACATCCTCCAAGGTTACAGAGAATTTGTTTAGTTTCTCCGACGCCCCCGCTTCAAATATTCTTTCCGGCACCGGTGTCCCCCCCAAATCCTCCTCGGTGAAGACCGAAGCAAAGAATTCATTTAATTTCTCCGCTACGGCTTTGTCCTCCTTGATCGCCCCTTTAACACCATTTTCGTCCAGCGGCCCAACCGACTCTTTGGCCGGTTTCCTGCTTTTAATGTATCTAAAAAAGTTTTTACTATGTATTTTTGCTTCCAACGCTAATTTCTTCTCAAAGTCCTTTTTTGCCCTCCTTATCTCCGCTTTGCATTTGGCTTGGCATTCCTTATGATCTATCCTGTTACTTTCAGTTGGTTCTCTTCTCCACTTTCTGAAGGATTGTTTTTTGGCTCTAATGATTTCCTTTATCTTACTGTTTAGCCACGCCGGCTGACGTTTAGTCTTTTTTCCCTTTTTTCTAATACGTGGAATATATTTGTCCTGAACCTCCAGGATGGTGTTTTTTAAACAGCATCCACGCCTGATGCAAGTTTTTTACTCTGCGAGCTGCTCCTTTCAGTCTTTTTTTCACCATTTTTCTCATTTTGTCGTAATCACCTTTTCTATAGTTAAACGCTAGCGTACTTGATTTCCTAGTTTCACTTCCTTCAATGCCAATATCAAAACCGATCATATTATGATCACTGTTATCAAGCGGCCCTCGTATCGTTACCCCCTGCACTAGATCATGAGCACCACTAAGGACTAAGTCTAGTATTTTTCCTTCTCTTGTCGGCTCCTGAACTAGCTGTTCCATGAAGCTGTCCTTGATTTCATCAAGAAATCTTATGTCCCTTGCGTGTACAGATGTTACATTAACCCAGTCTATATGCGGGTAATTGAAATCCCCCATTATTATTGTGTTGCCCAGTTTGTTTGCGTCCCTGATTTCCTTTAACATTTCCGCATCCGTCTGTTCGTCCTGGCCAGGCGGACGGTAGTACACTCCTATCACTATCCTTTTCCCCTTTGCACATGGAATTTCAATCCACAGTGATTCCAAGGAGTGTTTTGCTTCCTGCAGAATTTTCAATCTATTTGATTCAAGGCTCTCGTTAATATACAATGCTACCCCTCCACCAATCCGATTCACCCTATCACTACGATATAATTTGTACCCCGGTATGACAGTGTCCCACTGGTTATCCTCCTTCCACCAGGTCTCAGAGATGCCTATTATATCTAATTTTTCATTTAGTGCAATATATTCTAACTCCCCCATCTTGTTGGGCAGACTGGATGGACCATACAGGTCTTTATCTGCGGTCATTTACTATGTTAACATTTGCATATTAATCACATCATTCAACAGCACTAATATCTATTTGTTAATAAATCTATATATATATATGTACGTAAGTTTATTGTTTTCTTGGTTGCAAGTCTTCTTGCAGTATCCCTCTGCTTCTATTTTCCAACAAAGAAAAACTGTGACAGATCAGAAGACTGCATGAGCCTAGATACAGGAAGAAGTAGTATGAGAAAACAAGGTCAAAGAGGGTCTGTGTTGACTCAGGCTAGGGTAACTGGGTGGGCTGCAGACTATTCAGTTTACTGGAGAGCCTGTAGAAATAAAGCTGGAGGAAATTAAGCCTGCAAACGCAACACTACTCACGACAATCCACTTCATCCGACTTGTCCTTGCAGTCTTCGTCCCCGTCGCATTTCCAGTTCAGGTGGATGCACTCGCCGCTATTGCATCTGAATTCATGGGAGCCGCAGGCATTAACGGCCTTGGTTTTCACTTTGTGCCCACAAAGTTCTGGTCCCTCATCAGAACGGTCCTCACAGTCGGGCTGGTTGTCGCAGACCCACAACTGTGAGATGCAGGAACTGTCGTTACACTGGAACTTATCCGGGCCACACGTGAGGGGCGAGCACTTGCTTTCATCGCTGCCGTCACCGCAGTCATCGTCACCATCGCACAGGAAAATTGAGGCAATGCAGGTCTTGTTACTGCAGAGGAATTCATTGGATGAACAGACTGCATGAGGGATACAAAGAAAGAAAAGACATATTGGCCTTAAATGTAATGCAAAGTGAATAGAGGTTCACCTAATGTTCACAAGAATCCCCAAGCAAATTACAATCCACATAAAATACATAAAAAATACAATACTGACAAATCATTGGAAAACAGCCCTATTTTTAATCCCTTCCTAAAAACTCTATAATCCAATTCTAATCTAAGAGCAACCTGTAATCTATAGATAGGTTGCAGGTGAACAACAGACTAGAGGAATGACCAATAATCTTTGCTGAGAGAAGCATAATTGCCTAACAGGGACACAGTCTAACAGACAGGGTAGGATTAACCCTTTGGTGAGCCCTACACAAACAAGTGCATTGGGCTTGCCATCATAGTGTGGTTCAGACAGCCGAGAAAAACTGCAGGTAAGTGGTACTTTATGGACTCCTCCTGAAGACTGGTGGACAATACAGAAGAGGTGGTAAGAACAGACAGGACTCAGTCAGCAGCAGTGGTTCTGCCTTTCCCCCTCCCCTCAACCCAAAACTCTTTTTCCACCAGACCAGAAGTCGACTTACCAGAGCAAAAAAATCTGCTTTGGGACCACTGAAGTAGTGTGTCTGAGAGGACCCCTTCTAAATATTTTGGGCCTAGATATGTGCTTTGTTCGCCTATCCTGCCGTGCTAACACCAAAGAAGAAAGGTAAGCAGGAGCAAGACCATGTAAGGCTCTAAAACAAGGTGCAACAATTTGAAATAGAAATGTCCCCAAACTAGGAGCCAAAACAGCATGACATCACATGATCTCTCGGTGCAATGCCAATCCAAGTTTCTGAAAGAAATTTTTATTTATTTATTGCATTTGTATCCCACATTTTCCCACCTTTTTGCGGGCTCAGTGTGGCTTACAATACGATATGAATGATGGAAATACAATTTGTTACAACTTGGTTATGGATTACATTGTGAAGAGTTATGCGAGACAATCAAAGTATTGTTAAGGAATATAACAATGGAACAAAACCTTGAAACACTGGAAGGAGACAGCGGGAAGCTAAAAGGGCAATTATGTATGGTATACATATTTCTGTGAGTAAAGGTATGAGTGAGGTGAGATTACAGGGGATGAGAGTTCAGAAGTGGATGTATTGATGCATTAGTGAACAGTGAGTGTGGACTTTATGTGTATTTGCCTTGTTACACCACCATTTTCAAAATATCTTCATGACGATATACAGACCACAACAGCACCAGCAACAATAATAATAATAATTAATCAACAGATAAAAATACAATGAAAGAGAAACAAAAAAAAGGTTTTGAATAAGACAACAGTAAACACCCCAAGACAGCAATTATGAAAAGCAATGTGACTCCACCAAACCACAGCGATGAATTTTCCCAGGAGAGGTTGGTGGCCTGCCAAGGATGCAGCAACAACTCATCTGAGAAGTCAAAGGCGCGCTGAAAAATGCCCTGCGGTAGTGTAGACGCTTGTTTTAGGCACATGCAGAATCATTTTTCAGCACACCTGTAAAAAAAAATGCCTTTTTTTGCCGAAAATTGCCGCGCATCCATTTTGGGTCTGAGACCTTACCGCCAACCATTGACCTAGTGGTAAGGTCCACTGCGGTAACTGGGCAGTAATGGTCTACGCACGTAGAATGACAATTACCACCCGATTTTCCGGTGCGCGTAGCAGACACATGTCAAAAATGAAATTACCGCAAGGGCCACACAGTAGCTCGAAATTGACATGCACCGGGCGCACATAGGCGCCTACCCGGCTTAGTAAAAGGGCCCCCAAAACATCCCATAAGAACATCCAAAAAACTGTAGGTCTCCATCAGTATTCATGACTCCACAATAAAAAACAGACGGCAAAAATGGGATCCATGGGAGTGTATGGGGGGGGGGAAGGGATTTGATATATCACCATTCTGTTACAATCAAAGCAATTCACATATTATATACAGGTACTTATTATGTACCTAGTGCAATGGAGGGTCAAATTAGAAGCGTAGCTAGGTGGGGTGCAAGGGGAGCAGCTGCTCCCCCAAATGGATTTTGAATGAAATGGCGCCTATGCAAATTGGGTCTGCAGTCACGCACCGGCACCTATTTTACAAAACGTCTGCTCCCTCAGATGTCAAAACCTGGCTGCACTTCTGGGTCAAGTGACTTGCCCAGAGTTACAAAGAGCTGCAGTGGGAATTGAAAATGGTTCCCCTGGTTCTCAGGCCAATGCACAAACCATTAGGCTGCTCTTCTTGTCTCAAATACTACGTCCAATACGAGAAGAAAATAGCGAGTTCCTCTGATGCAGCTACTGTGAAAAGGAGGCCTGTTGGGATACCTGAAGGTTTCACCGCTCTGGATTTGGTCTATGGACTAAGCTAAGTATTGACGTCACACAAAAAAGTCAAACAAGATAGATCTAGGAATGATCCTCTCAGGTGACTTACTATTAGCCAGTCAAAGGGAAAGCTAACTATATGCTTATTTGCATAAATAGCAGATATTGAAAGGAGTTAGTATCATCTTTCTATAGTAACATAGTAGATGACGGCAGAAAAAAGACCTGCACGGTCCGTCCAGTCTGCCCAAGAAGACAACTCATATGTGCTACTTTTTGTGTATACCCTACTTTGATTTGTACCTGTGCTCTTCAGGGCACAGACCGTATAAATCTGCCCAGCACTATCCCTGCCCCTCAACCTCCAGTCCTGCCTCCCACCACCGGCTCTGGCACAGACCGTATAAGTCTGCCCAGCACTATCCCTGCCTCCCACCACCGGCTCTGGCATAGACCATATAAGTCTTCCCAGCACTATCAGTGGTCTGCTATTTTGTCATTCCAAAATCTGGGAACTGCTAGATCAATTCTGTGGTTAGTCATACCATCTGTTGAGCAGGGAGAACGGGGTGAAAAGGAATGAGGTAAGCACATAATCTTTTTGTGATTAAAGATGTTGATTGTTTTGTTGTGTTGAAATTTTGGAAAACACTAAGAAAGAAAATTGAACTTTAAAAAACCCACAAAACAAACTGTGCCAGAACCATGGTTCAAAGCTACCCCGCTTTTACTAGGGATGAATAAGGTGAAAGTCAATATAGCATACCCTTAGACAACTTAAGCTCATCCAACATTTTAACTACCAAAGGTCCAACCAGTGGCGTACTAAGGGGGGGGGGGGGGGCGGTGGGTGCGGTCTGCCCCGGGTGCACGCCGCTGGGGGGGTGCCGCGCGTCTGTCGGCAACGCTCGTTCCCTGCTCCTTCTGCCCTGGAACTGGTTACTTCCTGTTCCGTGGCAGAGGGAGCAGGGAACGAGCGTTGCCGACAGACGCGTGGCACCCCCCCCCCCCTCAGCAGGTAAAGATGCACCCGGGGGGGGGGGGGTGTCTGTCGTTTCGCCGGGGGGGGGGGGGGGGTTGCGCTGCACCCGGGGGGGGGGGGGGGGCGCATCGGTGCTCTGCCCCGGCTGTCAACCACCCTAGGAATGCCACTGGGTCCAACCCTCTGGCTGTTACCAGAACTCCAAAAGGGATGACCTCCTTAGGTTTGCCCCTTTAAAAGTAACTTGTCCTTGCATCAGGAGTCACCTAAAAGGTTTCTTTCAATTACATCAGAAGGAAGGTGATATGGCCAGAAGCAGTGCATTTGTTTCTAGTAAAAAAGGTGCCTGTACTCAAATGCTAGGCCACCCTTCAGGAGTGGGGTGATCGCTGCGGGACCCACCCCACATTAGTCAGGTCCCCTGCAACCAGTCACAGAATCTATGACAAGGCAGAATTGGTGTGTAGAGCCTGAGCTCTTTTATTAAAACTTGGGGTCCATGGATCAATTTTAGCAGACAATGGAAAAGGTGCCGGTACTCAGTACCCCCTCCAAAAAAGCCCTGGCCAGAAGTGTCCCTGCAATGAGCAGGTGGAAAACAGCAGCAGTGGCAAAGGCAGGCTTCCAGGCCTTGGCTGAAATTTCTCCTGTCACCATCATATTAGTATATAAGGCATACATTTTATTATGCTGCTGTGTTTAGCTAGGAGAAGAGTTGTGTATTTTTCTGTTGTACCAACTATTTAAATAATTAGGTATATGCCTGGCAGCACATATGAAACCATGCACTACACGCTCCTGTGACTCCACAGCTGCTATATGCTTTTTGTATGAAAGTGAGTGTGGGGAACCCAGCTGGGGTATGGACAGCCATTAAGACTTAAAGAGAAGGGTGGTTGCACACCACAGCACTGTTCAAGGACCTGTTTACTCAGCACTTGCCGTAGTGCTAAGGGCAAGTTAACAAGCAGCACTTAGCCTAGGAAGTGCTCAAAACCAGAATTCCAATGAAACAAAGAAAGACAAGAGTCCATACAAAAACCCGGAGCAAGACCCAGACTACAAGCCAGAACAGTCAATCGCTATGCGTAGCTGCTCTACGCATGCTACAGACGGCTCTCATACATGAAGAAAAGACATGAAAGCAGTAGATATAGACCTTTTTTTTTTTTTGCAAGCACAAAAGCACTATTTTCTTTTTTTTTTTGGATGGACAGACCTGTGTTGGGGCTCCCTGCCTCCCCCGCTGCTGAGAAAAAGTAGGAAAAGCCTAGAATATGCTCTCTGCTGCTCTCGGCTCTGGGGAATCAGCACCAGGGCTTGATTCCACCCCCCAGCTGTTCCTGCTGCTTCCTTCTATTGGCTGGCTGACATCCTGGAACGCCTATCTCCCTGACGATGGACTCATTGACTGGCTGCTGTCCCAACTCCTCCTCCCTGTAAGGCTTCCCTGATGACATCACTCTAGAGCTGTGAGCTGATTGGATCTGAACTTCTTGGTGTCCCCCTCCAGTAGTGAGTGGGCAGGACATCCCAGGCTGACACTGTCCAATTGGTTTAGCCCCTCTCTGTTGTGCTTCTAGCATGGGGGCATTGGCGCCGACTCCGTGGGTGCTCGAGCACCCCCAATATTTTGTGACCCGTCGCCACCCAATCTGAACAAGCCGTCGGAACGGAAGTTCTGGTTCCAACCCCAGCCCAACCTGCCCGCCCTCTTCTCCCACAACAGTCCTCCTTGCTTTCCTGCCGCCCAGCTTTTAAAACTCATTTTACCTCAGGTCACGGGTGCAGTGAAAGGTGCAGGTTCGCCTTCAGCCTTCCCTTCTCTCTCAGCGTCCCGCCCTCATTTCCTGTTTCTGTCTCAGTCCCCCTGTATTTGCACAGTACAGGGGAACTGAGGGGCGGGACTGTTCAGGGAAGAAGTCCTGGTGCAGGTTGCAGGCAGCCTATGAGTGGTGCTGCCACTGCCCAGGTGACGGCTACAGCAGGCAGGATTTTAAGGTATTGGGGGGGGGGGGGGGGGGGGGGGGGGGGGGAAATGCACCTCCTGTAAAAACAAAATTTTCAGCACCCCCAATCATTTTGAAAAGTTGGCTCCTATGCATGGGGGATGCTGTTTCCCAGCAGAGGCTGTTTGACCCTTGTCTTCCTTGCATTTTTGGTAAGTCACCATTACTTTTATGCTTGAAAAAAAGAATCATGGCACAGCTTTCACACACGCAAAGAAGCTACGTGTAAACCGGTGTACTTTTTTTTCTTTTTTGTGCTTCATCTTCCCTGCTTTGTTTCTCCCCTTCTCCTACTTGCGACAATGAAGAACCCACAGCTTCAGACCTCCCGTTAAAATTTCCACGGTAAAGGTAGGCACTGCTTTTGTGCATGGGGTCGGAAACGGCTGTGCATCGCCTTGCATGCACATTATAATAGTAATTAGCTCATTAATAGCTTTGTATTCCGTTTTTGATAGCTGCTACCGTGGCAGGAAAATGGCTCGGAGAACCCTTTTGTGAATGTCTCATTTTACTATTTGCTCGCTAAACCGGCTAGAACTAGTTTAAAAACCACGTTGCTGGCTCGTTAGGTTTAGTGCATCTGGCTCTAGGTCATTTGGAGACTGGACATGGACCAGGACCAGATGAGGAAGAGGAAGGGGAAGGGAACGGGATTTAATATATCGCCTTTTTGTGGTTTATATATTATATGCAGGTATTTATTTTGTACCTGGGGCACTGGAGGGTTGCGTGACTTGCCCAGAATGACAAGACGTTGCAGTGGGAATTGAACCCAGTACAGGTCCAGCCCAGAAGCAGGACAGATAGGTTACAAAAGGGTCAGACAGGACACAAAACAAGAGGGCATATCCATCCTATGAAGACAGCAAAAGGAACAGGAAAACGGCTCCTCCTACATTCAAGAAAGGATGTGCCAAGCATGGCACCGCCAGCTTTCTGCTACCCTGGCAGTGAGTTATATGGAGGTGCTGTGTGTTTGTACTCTGGTCTATGTTCTTCTCCTGCTGCCAGCATTTAGTGGGAGATTGGGCCATTCACTCTGTGTTTAAGCTACTGATAACTGGAAATGAAGGCTGAAATCAATTGATGCAGATTACAGGCACTTTTTAATCTGTTGGATACTTCCAAATTTTCATGGTTTCAACATGATAATTCATTAAAAGAGAAAAAGGTTTTATAAGAAGCGTCAACATTTTTTTTTTGTTACATTTATACCCCGAACTTTCCCACTCATGGCAGGCTCAATGCGGCTTACATATTGTATACAGGTACTTATTTGTACCTGGGGCAATGGAGGGTTAAGTGACTTGCCCAGAGTCACAAGGAGCTGCCTGTGCCTGAAGTGGGAATCAAACTCAGTTCCCCAGGACCAAAGTCCACCACCCTAACCACTAGGCCACTCCTCCACTGTTGCTACTATTTGAGATTCTACATGGAATGTTGCTATTCCACTAGAAGTCGGCCCTTGCAGATCACCAATGTGGCCGCGCAGGCTTCTACATGGAATGTTGCTAGTGGAATAGCAACATTCCATGTAGAATCTCCAATAGTAGCAACAGAATCTCAATAGTAGCAACATTCCATGTAGAATCTCCAATAGTAGCAACATTCCATGTAGAATCTCCAATAGTATCTATCTATTTTTGTTACATTTGTACCCCGCGCTTTCCCACTCATGACAGGCTCAATGCGGCTTACATGGGGCAATGGAGGGTTAAGTGACTTGCCCAGAGTCACAAGGAGCTGCCTGTGCCTGAAGTGGGAATTGAACTCAGTTTCTCAGTTCCCCAGGACCAAAGTCCACCACCCTAACCACTAGGCCACTCCTCCACTCCAGAGAAGCAATGGGTGCACCATCACTGCTGCAGTTCTCCAAACTTAACCAGCCTCAAGTAGCAGTAAACATTTTCAATCTCCTATTCCTTGTTTGCTCTGTCTTACTGAGAATAAATTAGAAATATTTTGTGCAAGCAAAGAGGTCCTTTGAAAATTCCCCCCCCCTCCCTGCCCCATCACTGTGTGTAAAAAGGTTGGTCATGAAGAAAACAAACTCATGTAACTAAGGATTATAGTTTAAAAAGCTAGTGCAAAGTATATAGGTACAAAATACCATTTTACCCTGCTCTCCTGAGGGGAAATGCAGGACCATGGGTACAATATGTTTAAATCTTTTTATTCAAAAGATCAACACAAATAATGCAATACAACAGAAGGTATTTTCTAACATAAACAGCTAACTTTATCAAACCCCCTCCCCCCCACTCCCTCCCTTAACAGCCTCTCCCCCCCTCCGCCCCGCACAGGATTTTCAGTTGCATGTGTGAGCAATGACAAAGTCCAGTGATCCCTTAATTTAAAATTCTGCTCCTAGCTGTGGATTGCAATGTGTCCCAAAAGTTCACCCATGTCTTTTGAAGATGCTTCCCTTCCCTAGAGGACATATCTGAAATTCCCCGTCTTTCCAGTTTCAGTAACTCGATCATCTGAGTTCTCCATGCTCCCACCGAAAGGCACTTAGTATCCCGCCAATGCAACAATATGGTTCTCTTTCCCATCAGCGTGGCTCTCTGTACAAATGCGCAAAAACCAGGCGGGGCCGGTCGTATATAGTTGTATTCCCCAAATAACCATGGGTACGATATACCATGGGCCACCTTAACGTTGCCCGATCTAACATTCTTTGCTCTTTCATTATCAAGAATGATATTTCCTTGAGATGCGATTTTGTGCTGTTACTACATTCTTGTTCTTATTTCTTGTTAATAAAGTGTTCTTGTCATTGACAAGCCAGTGCGGTTTTAAACATAAACATTGCTGGAGGCATTTTGATACCCAAAGAGTGCCTTTGTGCAAACACTGTTGTAGCTATTTGTGTTGGCAAACTCTTGCTGATCTATCACCGCCTGGATGCACATGGCCCCTTAATAAAAGGAGGCAGGTGGTCGGCAATCTCCAATATGGAAAAAATTGTGAGAGAACACCAATAGATGGCAGTAGAATATTTTATCGGAGAACAAGATAAAATCATTAGACAGCAATAGAAAAATGTATGGGTAGATAAAATGAAATAGTTTACTAATAAATTTTTCTACTGCTCTCAGAAGGTGCGATTTTAACTTGTCTACCCATACGTTTTTCTACTGCTCTCTACTAGGTCTGTTCTTACAACTTTTTCTTTAATAAAAGATACACATTGTATTTTGTAAGGGTTTTTTTTTTTGGGGGGGGGGGGGGTCTTTGTTTCCTTTCTTTTTCACATGTGGCAGCATGTTTAGGCCACAGGCCCGACCTCAATTTGAACGCTTCCTCTTTTTTCATTCAGGATTGAAGAGTTTAATTTGGCTAAGACTGGAGGCCAAATATCTGACCCTTAAAGACCAAGTTGATGCAATCACATCAAAAAGCTTTAAAACACTATGGAAATGGAGAAGACTCAGAGACTATTTCCCCAGACAGTCATTCCGTCTTATAGTAAAGACGCTGATATTGTCCTAACTAGATTACTGTAATGCATCATATGTAAGCTGCAATGAAAACCTACTACGATCACTGCAGACCGTCCAAAACACAGCAGCGAGATTGATAGTCGAAATATAATAGAGCAACCCCACTACTCATAATGTTACACTGGCTCCCAATCAAGGCCAGACTATTTTTCAAAACCAGCACAATCATCTTCAAAATACTGTTTGGCATTGTCAACGGACTACATGCTAGATATGATCAAACTATCACCAAGAAATGCAAAACCAGGAACCAGAGGTTATTTACTACTTCACCTGCCCAACTGCAAAAATGTACTATACAAGTCCACCTACTCGGCGGTATTTAGCTACCCGGGCTCAAAATGGCGGAACTCAATTCCCATAGTAATAAGCGTCAAGAACTACCTCCAGATCAGAAAAGACCTAAAGACCTAGCTCTTCAGGAAATTCTATGAGTAAAATATGCACTAATCATTCTGGAATAACAATACACAACACAACCTCTAACTGTAATGCATCTTTTCATTTAAGAAATCAACTAAGACATATTTTCTCAAGAAACCCAATGACTATCTAGATTGTAAGCTCTTTCAGCAGGGACTGTGTTTTGTGTATGGTGCACAGCGCTGTGTATGCCTTGTAGCGCTATAGAAATGATAAATAGTTGTAAGTAGTAGTATTCCATACACACTAATAGTTATCTTGCCAATCACTACAAAACAGCATCATACAACCTTGTAAATGTAATTGAATCAATGTAATCTCTAACAACTGTTAAATGTAAGCCACATTAAACAACACGTTTTTGGATAATTGTGGGATTCTGCATGAATGAATGAATGAACGAACTTCTAGCTTCAGATAGTACCGGGGCAGTCAGTGATAATTTTTGGTGGTATTATTCGGATAATACCGATGATGAAAAAAAAAAGTGTGTCCCCTTTGTGTGGTACTTATTTGGGTAGGCGCAGTTCTTACTGTTAGGTTGATTGTGAGCCCTTGGGCCTAGGCCGAGTCCTAGGACTGACCAAGGCCAAGGCCTAGGGAAGACCAAGCTCACGTTATACAGTAACAACAGGCTACGAAGCCCAGCACACTCAGGGAGACCAGCGAGCACCACCAGAAAGGGAAATAGACCACTCATACACGCCGCAAGACCGAACTGGAACCCAATCACACACAAGGGAAGGGAAAAGAACAGAAAGAAGTCCCGGAAGAGACTGGTACTCAGGCTGCGCACACAAAACCACACACAGACACCAATGAAAGGTCACCGGACCAAACACACAGAAACAGACAATAACCAGAATAAGGGAACTCACACGAAGAGGCAACCCAAGCTGTGCCACACAGCTAAATGAAGGAGTGACCTACAAAGGATCCAAACAAGAGCTACAGCCAGAATAAAGAAAAAGGGAAACCACATAAGGAGTAATCCACAAACAGCAGGTAAAGGGTAAGGCAGAGAGAGACTGTTTCTAGTTATACAGCTCAGACGAGGAGCAGTGCTCACAAGAACCGAGCAATAGATACAGCAGGTAAAGGGTTTAAGCAGACTACAGAGACTGCTTCTAGGTACATAGGTCAGACGAGGAGCAGTGCTCACAAGAACCAAGCAACAGATACAGCAGGTAAAGGGTTAATAGGGAAATCCAAACAAAGGAAGTAAGCTTTTACCATGGACTCAGCCAGCACACACAGCAGGGAAGGGAAAGGCAAGGCACAAAGAGACGCTGAACACAGCTGCACAGCAGCTAAGTAGTCAGAGAAGAAGATGACTTCTACAGACTCATAGAACAAACACAGACAAAGGGAATAATGGCAACCAAACAACAGAAAATTCACCCTGTGCCACACGCACAGACTAAACGGACACAAGGTAAGCTCACAGCTGAAGGCGATAACGGTCGCAGGCAGAGGTATGTTTAAATAGGGTCTAGCATCTGACATCAGATGCCTCAGATGTCAGCCCAATCCCTAGTTCGCAAAATCATTCACGGAGATGCCCCAGCCTACATGTCAGACCTGATAGACTTACCACCCAGGAATGCTAAAAAATCATCCCGCACATTCCTTAATCTTCACTTCCCCAACTGCAAAGGTTTAAAATACAAACTAACGCATGCGTCAACCTTTCCCTACTTGAGCACACAATTCTGGATCGCGTTGCCGCGCAACTTAAAAACGATCTATGAACTAACTAGCTTCCGCAAGCTACTGAAGACCCGTCTCTTTAACAAGGCATACCACAAAGATCAACAAATGTGAACTCCTCCACATATATCCAGAACTGTCTTACAGTATCTGCTTGTTATGCTACTATCATGTTTTATCATTATCACTAGTAAAAAAAAACCCGTTTTTGATGCAAATGAAACGGGGGCTAGCAAGGTTTTCTTCAGAGTGTGCATGTGGGAGTGTGTGTGTCCCTGTCCCTGTCCTCTCTCCCTCCCCCCTCCGAGTCCAGTCCTTCAGTGTTGTTTCCTGCTGTTCTGTGTTTTTGTTACAGAGAGAGTGAGGGAATCTCTCTCCCCTCCCCCCTCTGAGTCCTTCACTGTTTCGTGGGATTTCCTGCTGTGCTGTTTTCCTTCACTCATGGGGAAACCGGATATCTCTGACGCTTCACACTTCCGGCTGGAGGCTTCAGTGGTGCCTTTTATATATATAGATGTTACCCAAGATCCTTCTGTAATACTAAATGTCTATTGTCTCATATATTTCCACCATTCATGATGTATTGTAAGCCACATTGAGCCCGCAAAGAGGTGGGAAAATGTGAAATACAAAAGCAATAAATAAATAATCAGGAGGGAAATCCAGTCACTACCCTGCTTTTTTCCTCTGCTCTCTGCTCCGTTTTCTGCTGTACCTTATTATAATTGGTTGTACAGTGCTACGAGAATTACATAGCAGTGCTTTACAAACACAGTAGAGACAGTCTCGTTTCTTTAGCTCTGTGATTTATATCAGTCTTAAGCAGGAGTAAATAGAATTTTGATCTGAGATCCACTGCAATTTCCCCACCACCCCTAGCTATCTGTTCCGTCTTTCCAATTTAGATTGTAAGCTCTGTTGAGCAGGGACTGTCTTTTCATGTTCATTTGTACAGCGCTGCGTAAGTCTAGTAGCGCTATAGAAATGTTTAACAGTAGTAGATCTGCTAGAGATGAATAAAAGCTGCATACGTATTTGGGTGAACACGTGTTTACTGGGGGCATCTGGGGAAAGGCCGACAGTCATTCAAAAACGCATGGTTTGGAACAAGGTATCTTCACCAAAACAGGGAAGAAAGGGTATCCTGATAGCGAGGTTGCAAAAGAGATCACAGTAGATCAGGAGTCCTTAAATAAAAATCAGACAGATTGCAAATTTACACCGTCAACTACTGAGCAAGATGTAAATAGCAACAACAAACATAGTTTGAAATGTTGATATGCAAATGCCAGAAGCCTAAGAAATAAGATGGGAGAGTTAGAATATTTATTTATTTATTGCATTTGTATCCCACATTTTCCCACCCATTTGCAAGCTCAATGTGGCTTACATAGTTTTGTTAATATTGTCATTCCAGGATATCAGATACAGTTAGTATTGTGCAGAGATTAAGTAAAGGAAGATAGAAGAAGGAAGGGAGTGATTAGGGTAGTTGTGAAAGGTGGGCTTTCATAACTGAGTGGGTTGCTGAGGTGGATTAGTGAGGTTATCGGTTCTCATTGTACTAAATGAAAAATCCTATATAATAAAACGCACCTCCAACATTCTGAAGCCGAGAAAGTGAAGCCTTCAAGCCTTGAAGCATTCCTGCAACGTTCCAGAACTATGTGTCGTCAATTGAGGAGATGGAGCCTTACAGAGCGCACGAATGCTTCAAGGCTTGAAGGCTTCACTTTCTCACACACACACACTCTCTGTCTCTCACATACACTCTCTCTCTCACACTCTTTCTCTCACACAAACACACACACACACTCTGTCTGTCTGTCTCTCTTTCTCTCACTCATTCTCTCTCACATACACACTCCATCTCTCACCCACACACTGTCTCTCAAACATACACACTCTGAGGAAAGGGGAGCATGGAACACGCTGGGGAGGAGAGGGAGGGGGCATGGAACTCGGAGGAGAGAGAGGGAGAGGAGAGAGAAGGAGGGGGGCCTGGAACTCGGAGGGGAGGAGAGGGAGGGAAGGAGGGGGTCATGGAACTCGGAGCCCCCCACACACACACACTCACTCTCTGTCTCTCATATACACTCTCTCTCTCTCTCTCACACACTCATATACTCTGTCTCTCTCATTCTCTCTCACTCACACACACACACTCCATCTCTCACACACATACTTTCTCTCTCACATACACACTCTCTTTCTCTCAAACATACACACTCCGAGGAAAACCTTGCTAGTGCCCGTTTCATTTGTGTCAGAAACGGGCCTGTTTTACTAGTTAGATATAACAGGCATCTCTGAGACCTGGTGGAAGGAGGATAACTAGTAGGGACACTGTCATACTATGGTACAAATTATATCGTAGTGATAGGTAGATCGAATCAGTGGAGGGGTCGCATTGTATGTTAAGGAGAGCCTTGAATCAAATAGATTGAAAATTCTGCAGGAAACAAAACACCTCTTGGAATCCTTATGGATTGAAATTCCCTGTGTTAAGGGGAAAAGGATAGGGATAGGCGTGTATTACCATCCACCTGGCCAGGATGAACACACAGATGTAAAAATGTTATCAGAAATTAGGGAGGCTAACAAACTGGGCAACACAATAATAATGGGTGATTTCAATTACCCCGATATTGACTGGGTAAATATAACATCAGGGCATACTAGGGAGGTAAAATTCCTTGACAAAATCAAGGACTGCTTTATGGAGCAGTTGGCACAGGAGCAGACAAGAAAAGGAAAACTCTAGACCTAGTCTTTAGTGGAGCGCTTGATCTGGTGTGGGAGGTAATATGGTAACATAGTAACATAGTAGATTACGGCAGAAAAGACCTGCACGGTCCATCCAGTCTGCCCAACAAGATAACTCATATTTGCAGCTTTTTGTGTATACCCTACTTTGATTTGTACCTGTGCTCTTCAGGGCACAGACCGTATAAGTCTGCCCCGCACTATCCCCGCCTCCCAACCACCAGCCCCGCCTCCCACCACCGGCTCTGGCACAGACCGTATAAGTCTGCCCAGCACTATCCTCACCTCCCAACCATCAGCCCCTCCTCCCAACCACCGGCTCTGGTACAGACCGTACAAGTCTGTCCAGCACTATCCCTGCCTCCCTACCACCAGCCCCGCCTCCCGATCTTGACTAAGCTCCTGAGGATCCATTCCTTCGGCACAGGATTCCTTTATGCTTATCCCACGCATGTTTGAATTCCGTTACCGTTTTCATTTCCACCACCTCCCGCGGGAGGGCATTCCAAGCATCCACTACTCTCTCCGTGAAAAAATACTTCCTGACATTTTTCTTGAGTCTGCCCCCCTTCAATCTCATTTCATGTCCTCTCGTTCTACCACCTTCCCATCTCCGGAAAAGGTTTGTTTGTGGATTAATACCTTTCAAATATTTGAACGTCTGTATCATATCACCCCTGTTTCTCCTTTCCTCCAGAGTATACATGTTTAGTTCAGCAAGTCTCTCCTCATACGTCTTGTAACGCAAATCCCATACCATTCTCGTAGCTTTTCTTTGCACCGCTTCAATTCTTTTTACATCCTTAACAAGATACGGCCTCCAAAACTGAACACAATACTCCAGGTGGGGCCTCACCAACGACTTATACAGGGGCATCAACACCCCCTTTCTTCTGCTGGTCACACCTCTCTTTATACAGCCTAACAACCTTCTAGCTACGGCCACCACCTTGTCACACTGTTTCGTCGCCTTCAAATCCTCAGATACTATCACCCCAAGATCCCTCTCTCCGCCCGTACCTATCAGACTCTCCCCGCCTAACACATACGTCTCCCGTGGATTTCTACTTCCTAAGTGCATCACTTTGCATGTCTTCGCATTGAATTTTAATTGCCAAACCTTAGACCATTCTTCTAGCTTCCGTAGGTCCTTTTTCATGTTAATGGTGCTGGGGTCGCTTGATAACAGTGATCATAATATGATCAGATTTGATATTAGCTTTGGAGTAAGTACACACAGGAAATCCAATACATTAGCATTTAACTTTCAAAAGAGGGACTACGACAAAATGAGAAGAATGATGAAAAAAATACTTAAAGGAGCGGCCGCAAAGGTCAAAAATTTACATCATGCGTGGATACTGCTCAAAAATACTAACTTGGAGGCCCAGGCCAAATATATTCTATGTATTAAAAAAGAAAGGGAGGAAGACCAAACGATAGCCAGCATGGTTAAGATGTGAGGTGAAGGAAGCTATTAGAGCTAAAAGAAAATCCTTCAGAAAATGGAAGAAGGAACCAACTGAAAATAATAAGAAACAGCATAAAGAATGTCAAGTTAAATGCAAAGCACTGATAAGGAAGGCAAAGAGGGACTTTGAAAAAAAAGATTGTGTTGGAGGCAAAAACACGTAGTAAAAATTTTTTTTTTAGGTATATTCAAAGCAAGAAGATGGCAAAAGAATCAGTTGGACTGCTAGATGACCGAGGGGTAAAAGGGGCAATCAGGGAAGACAAAGCCATAGCAATTCTTTGCTTCAGTCTTCACCGAGGAAGATTTAGGAGAGATACCGGTGCCAGAAATGGTAGTCAAAGCAGATGAGTTGGAGAAACTGAATGAAATCTCTATAAACCGTGAAATTATGGAACAGTGAGCCTGACGTCGGTGCCGGGCAAAATGGTAGAGACTATTATAAAGAACAAAATTACACAGCATATTCAAAAGCATGGATTGATGCGACAAAGCCAACATGGATTTAGTGAAGGAAAATCTTGCCTCACCAATCTACTACATTTCTTTGAAGGGGTGAACAAACATGTGGATAATGGTGAGCCGATCGATATTGATATTGTGTATCTGGATTTTCAAAAGGCATTTGACAAAGTACCTCATGAAAGACTCCATAGGAAATTGGAAAGTCATGGGATAGGAGGCAGCAGTGCACCTCGAATATTGTGTTCAATTCTGGTTCCGCATCTCAAAAAAAGATATAGTGGAATTAGAAAAGGTACAGAGAAGGGTGACGAAAATGATAAAGGGGATGGGAAGATTTCCCTATGAGGAAAGGCTGAAGCAGCTAGGACTCTTCAGCTTGGAGAAAAGACGGCTGAGGGGAGATATGATAGAGGTCTATAAAATACTGAGTGGAGTGGAATGGGTAGACGTGAATCACTTGTTTACTCTTTCCAAAAATACTAGGACTAGGGGGCATGCAATGAAGCTACAAAGTAGTAAATTTAAAAGAAATTGGAGAAAATATTTCTTCACTCAACGTGTAATTACACTCTGGAATTCATTGCCAGAGAATGTAGTAAACGCAGTTAGCTTAGCAGGGTTTAAAACAGGTTTGGATGACTTCCTAAAGGAAAAGTCCGTAGACCATTAATAAAATGGACTTGGGGAAAATCCACTGCTTATTGCTAGGATAAGCAGCATAAAATGTATTGTACTTTTTGGGTATCTTGCCAAGTACGTGTGACCTGGATTGGCCACTGCTGGAAACAGGATGCTGGACGATGCACCTTCGGTCTATCCCAGTATGGCAATACTCATGTACTTATGTATCTTTGTGCCTGTAATCAAGGATGAAAAATTTCAGTGTTGATAATGGTTCTGCCTCCTCTTTATCCTCTGTGCTCCAAATCTTTTTAGACTGCAATGCTGAATTTCTCTTTTCACAACAGTTATGCGCAACTTTTTCCCCACTGATATTTGCTCTATGGAGGCTAAAGGGAATTTGTACTAATTAAACTGTGATTTGGAGTCCACGCTGTTTCCTATTGTACCGAAAAGGTTTTATGCCTGAAAATAAGGTCTGGAACAGCAAGCTAATCCCAGACTATTTGTTTTTAGCTTAACACATTCTACTGGCAGTACGGAAAACATAATTACAAGATTTCAAGAACCTCTCTCCCACATACAAGACCAAAATGCAATAGCACTGATGCCACAAAGAAATTCACCTGCATTTGCTCTCCAGTGAATTTATTGAAATGAGTCACTGGCCACACATGGAATGCAGGAATTAGAATGAGCGTCCCCTATGGAATTTGGGTCTTGGTGCCTGGGCACTGACTATGTAACACTGCAGCAGATGCAGCAAGGTTAAGGCTGTATTAATAGAAAGGAAGCTGCAGACTGAACATGCCTACAGCTATTGTAAGAGTATGTGCATGTGATACAAATACAAATGGAGCAGAAGCATCTCTTAGTGGTTAGAGCAGCAGGCTGGGAACCAGGTAAGCCAGGGTTCAAATCCTACCATACTGCTTGTGACCTTGGGCAAGTGACTTAACTCTCCATTGTCTCTAAGGGCAGGGATATTCCTACTGTACCTGAATGTAACTTGCCTTGAGTTATTACTGAAAAAGGCATGAACCACAACCAAAAACAAAAAAGGAGCAGACACTCAGCATAAAGTATTCCATCCAGTTACAGTGCATACAGCAGACTGGGAGACTGGGCGGCTAAATGGCAGATGATGTTTAATGTGAGCAAGTGCAAGGTGATGCATGTGGGAAAAAAGAACCCGAATTATAGCTACGTCATGCAAGGTTCCACGTTAGGAGTTACGGATCAAGAAAGGGATCTGGGTGTCGTCGTCGATCATACACTGAAACCTTCTGCTCAGTGTGCTGCTGCGGCTAGGAAAGTGAATAGAATGTTGGGTATTATTAGGAAAGGTAAGGAAAACAGGTGTGAGGATGTTATAATGCCGTTATATCGCTCCATGGTGCGACCGCACCTTGAGTATTGTGTTCAATTCTGGTCGCCGCATCTCAACAAAGATATAGTGGAATTGGAAAAGGTGCAGCGAAGGGCGACTAAAAGGATAGCGGGGATGGGACGACTTCCCTATGAAGAAAGACTAAGGAGGCTAGGACTTTTCAGCTTGGAGAAGAGATGGCTGAGGGGAGACATGATAGAGGTATATAAAATAATGAGTGGAGTGGAACAGGTGGATGTGAAGCGTCTGTTCACGCTTTCCAAAAATACTAGGACTAGGGGGCATGCGATGAAACTATAGTGTAGTAAATTTAAAACAAATCGGAGAAAATATTTCTTCACTCAACGCGTAATTAAACTCTGGAATTCGTTGCCGGAGAACGTGGTGAAGGCGGTTAGCTTGGCAGAGTTTAAAGAAGGGTTAGACGGTTTCCTAAAGGACAAGTCCATAAACCTCTACTAAATGGACTTGGGAAAAATCCACAATTCCGGGAATAACATGTATAGAATATTTGTACGTTTGGGAAGCTTGCCAGGTGCCCTTGGCCTGGATTGGCCGCTGTCGTGGACAGGATGCTGGGCTCGATGGACCCTTGGTCTTTTCCCAGTGTGGCATTACTTATGTACTTATGTAAATACTTTGCATGGATATACAGTATATATGTATATATTTTTTTTTCCAGGAAATCATGGCATGAGGACAAGGGACACTTCCAGAAGCATGAAAAGTCAGCAAAATGTATAAAGCCTGGTAATTTTAACACTTAATAAAATGCATATTTGCTTGTAAAAGTGCAGCAGTTATTCTCATGTCTTCTGAACCTATCAGCATTGCACAACAGACATGGAAGTAGAGGGGACTGGAGGAGGGGAGCCAGGAAGGGCAGGTTTATAAACAGGAAAGATCAACCTTCACTCACCACTGGATACCCAAGATAAAGAGTCAAAATGGTAAAAGGCGATAATAAAACACATAATAGAGGGCCAGCCTCTTGGAGGTCATGCCTGAGTCAGGTCTTCCAACCCTGCAGGGAGGGAGGACCATGCAGAAAGCTATCACGGGCTGCAGCGCGCAGTTAACGAGCTGTCTATGCACTTGTTATGGGCTGCAAGATGCAGAAAAGAATTTAGCAACAAAATTAACTTGCATGGTAGACACCAGCATACAGCATATGTAAATACTGGGTAAACAGGCAATTACTAATCTGCAGCAATGCAGAGAAATTAATATTCTTTGTGCTGATGTCTGAAGTATGAGAAATTTACTGCCAGGTCTGAGGCAGCATAGAGGGGTTAGGGGGAGCCCCCAACACGTAGCTTTCTACACTGTTCCCTGGTAGTCTAGTATCCCTCTCTCCATCTCCGAACTGATCCAAGTCCTTCCTGCCCCTCCCCCTCAACATAACCAAAAAGTCATGGTAATCTAATGGCCTTCCTCCCCTCCTCCCTACGCGACCCCTTGTCCCTGAGTTCATAAAAAGAAATCTCTGGTGTCTACTGGCACCCCAAGCCCCCCAGACCCCTGCACCTCAAAAGAGGTAGGAGCCAGTCTACCATATGAAGAAGAAATTCCCTTATATGGTAGGCTGGCTGTGCCTGGTGCATCCCAAAATTTTCTGCAGGGGCAGGGTGCCACCATTTTGGAGATGATGGCACAGAGGCAGGAGCGAATGGCGTCACTTCTGCCTCATTTACAGGAGTCTGTGGGACCTTGGTGAGGATTTGGGGGGACCCCACTAGACACCAAGGATTATTTAATTGAAGTTGGACTGGAGGTGGGGGTGGGAAGAGGAGTATCACTAGACATCGGGGATGCTTTATTTTAAGTGGGGAGGGGTGGATAGGGGGTGCGCTAGATACTAGAAATGCTTGAATCGGGGAAAGGGTGGGGGAGGCTCATCCCGAAATATGTCGGCTGTTTGCTTTTTTTTTTTAATGTCACCCTACCTGTCAATACATGAGTCAGATACCGCTCACATACTGACAGATAGGATGACATTTCTTAATGAGTTGCAGATTACTGCACACTCACTGAATAATGCATCCTGCGGCCAATTTTTTGAAGAAAGCTCATGGTAGAAGCCATGCTGTCAGTGGCCTTCTGTATAGGCCCATGGGTTAACTGGAACTGCGGGTTGCTGTAGGGTCAAGGTTCATAGCCCCCGAGGGAGGAGTTGACCCAGTCATCAAACTACACTGCCACCTGGTGGCTGCATTCAGGGATAATGGTTGCAAGAGTCTGAAAGGTGCCCTAGCCAAGAATGTCACTTGAATGACTGGCCTGTTAGGAGGGGGTACGGAGGAAAACATTCCCAGGATAACTTTGAATGAAGGCTTGTGGTGTCACAGTCCAAGAGAGGTCTGCTCCGATTGAGCTGAATGCCCAAAAGTAGCAGAAAGAAAGTTCCATGCCAAAAGAAAAGCTCACTAGAATCTGTAAGGCTAGAAGAAAGCAGGTGAAAGCCTGGCTCTTCTCTCATTCTACACCCAGACTAGCTTGCTACACACACTATAACTTAGATTAGTTCCCCATCTCTTGCTCAATTATCGAACTTGCCTTGAGTTTAGCTAACCACCAAATTATCCCAACTGACTCTGTACCACGCATCTTGTTCCCGTCATATATCTGCTCTTGGTCCCTCGGCTATATGGTAAGCCGTATTGTAGAAAATCTCTGGCATCATATCTATGTTAGTTGAATGTTCTAACAGCACCACGGGCCTTTAAAAATGGAACACAGTTCTTTAATGAATGAGCCTTGACAAAAAGACCCGACACGGGCCGTGTTTCGGCGACTAGCACCTGCGTCAGGGGTCACAGTGATGACGTGGAAAACTTTTCATCCGTTTGGATCCAGAAAGTGAAAGTGCCTTGGTGCTTTGTAGCTTTTACTATATGAGACGTGGGGTAAGGAATAATATATTATAGAGGAATATATTTGAGTTATTCCCCGAGTTTTCCACGTCATCACTGTGACCCCTGACGCAGGTGCTAGTCACCGAAACACGGCCCGTGTCGGGTCTTTTGTCAAGGCTCATTCATTAAAGAACTGTGTTCCATTTTTAAAGGCACGCGATGCTGTATTTTTTGTTTTGTTTGGACTTTAGTTTGTACTTCGTTCCCTCTCTTTTGTTATATCCTAGTTGAATGTTCTAATGCATGCTTATTAGGTGTATCATTACCATTATGCTAGCATTGTATTATATCTCTGGTATTTGAATTCCAGTGCTGTTAAATGTGTATATTTTCTCTACTGTTTCACGGTAGTTCTATTATTGAGTTTCAATTTACTGTTTTCGATTTTACCTCTTTTATTGTATTTTCATATCACATTGCATCTCAATTACTTTTTTCAAACAACTTTTTTTCAAAGGTTTATTTCCGAAGACTTTATTCATAAGGATTGTTAGTACACGTTTACCAAGGTTCATTTCCATATCCTACCAATCCAACATAGATGCCTGATTTCTGCAACACAACAAAACTAAAGCACTTAACGGACATAACACAACTCTTCCGTTGTACGATTCCCTAATGTGGCTGTGCCACATGAACTTTACCTCACCCCAATATCACCTTGTATTTGTTTGCACCGGAGTCCGCAAATGCCTCTCCGGTACTATGTAAGCCACATTGAGCCTACAACTAGGTGGGAAAATGTGGGATACAAATGTAACAAATAAATAAATATTTATGTTTATTCTTGTTCATTTTACTAGTTATGCTGTTAACAAATTGTAAGTTTTATGTTAAACTGTACATGCTGTACACTGCCTTGGGTGGATCTCTTCATAAAGGCGGTTAATAAATCCCAATAAATAAATGTTGGATTATTTGTAGTAAATAATTAGCAGATTTTAGTACACACAGCTTCAGCTTTAGAAATGTTAATTTCTTTCTTCATCTCTCTCTCATTCACCCCTGAATAATTCACTGCTGAGTCACTTTAAAGTTGAAGTAACAAAACATCTGTTTACTCACAGTTTGTAGTTAGATTATAATCAGACAGGCTTATATATACATATTACTATACATTTGTCTTATCAGCTCCTTCCATGTGCTTAGATGGTAATGGATGCTCACACCACCATAGATCCTCTCAGGTTAGGAGAGATCATGAGCTCCATGTGCTCCATGTGCTGCATGTGCTGCATCTAACCCCCACAGGAAGTTGCATAGCTGTGTGACCTCTCTAAGTAATTTACATCAGAGGTCACAGAGTAATCACAGAGAAATAATAGGTGACAGGCAATGCATGTAAAATACAATTACATTCCAACAAACCCCTTCTCATGCATAACTGTCATGCAATTATTTATTCATACAAAGTCCAAGCTTTATACGCAGATTCACAAAATGTTCTCTGGGTAACGGTTTGGTCATGATGTCAGCTGTCATCTCACTGGTGTGACAATAGTGTAGACTGATGACCCCTTCTTTCGCCAACTCTCGCACGTTGTGGTATTTCGTTGCGATGTGCTTGGTGCGTGACTGAACCTTGTCATTCTGTGACAGTCGGATGCAGCTCTGATTATCTTCCATTATCTGGATTGGTCTCTTTTCAGCTATTCCGAAATCCAGCAAAAGTTTTTCAATCCACATCAGTTCTCTGCACGCTTCCGATACGGCCACGTATTCAGCTTCTGTAGAAGACAAACTCACAATACTTTGTTTATGACTGGCCCATGAAATTTGTACATTTCCATACATAAACACATATCCACTTGTGGATTTATAATCAGAATGATCCCCTGCCCAATCTGAATCACAGTAACATATTAGTTTTGGATTACTATTGGCTGAAATCTTTAATTTACAATCAATGGTACCCTTTAAATACCTTACCATCCTTTTAACTGCAGTCCAATCTGATTTGGTAGGTGAGCTGACCCTTCTGCTCAAAATTCCTACTGCATTTGCTATATCAGCCCTGTATGTGGTAGTTAGATATAAAAGCTTACCTATGGCTGATCTATATTGGATGTTATCTGGTAAAGGTTCTCTTACTGTTTCATCCTTCAGAAAATCAGTGATCATGGGAGTGCTTACAACTTGGGCATCTTGCATACCTAAACTTTCAATAAGCTCATTTATTTTCTGCTTCTGGCTTAGAAGATAAGAACCATCATTTTGTTTCTCAATTTCTATACCAAGATAGTATGACACATTACCAAGTTCTTTTATCTCAACATTGAGGTTTAAACACTTTACAATGTCCTTGTACTCTTGCTCACTTTCGCTTGCAATGAGCAGATCATCAACAAAAGCTAAAATGTATGCATATTGTCCATTTGTGCACCTAGTGTACAAGCATTTATCTGCTTCACCTTGCTTAAATCCTAAATTTGTCAATATTTCATGCAATTTATCATTCCAACATTTTGCACTTTGCTTTAATCCATAAAGACCTTTGTTTAATTTACACACTAGCTGTCTTTGTTTTGTATTTATGAAACCTGTTGGTTGTTCCATGTACAAGTCTTCAGTTATATCTCCGTGAAGAAATGCTGTTTTCACATCAATGTGTTTGACTTGCATGCCTTTTGAGACTGCAATGCTCAGAAGTGTTCTGATTGTCGTGTGTTTCACTACAGGTGCAAACACTTCATCAAAATCTTCTCCATATTTTTGAAGATATCCCTTTGCGACTAATCTTGCTTTATACCTTTCCACTTTTCCTTGTGCATTCCTTTTTAACTTGAATACCCATTTGCATCCTATAGCTTTCTTGCCAGGAGGTAATTTTGTAAGAATCCAAGTATTATTTTTATCCAATGCATCAATTTCTTCTTGTGCAGCTTTATGCCATTCAGCAGCTTCTTCTGCTGGCATTTTCTCAATCTCATCCCATGTTAAGGGCTCTTGAGCTTCTGCTGACTTTGTTAGGTAAGACAGTCTTGGGGGTGGAACACCTTTGTTTTCCCTGGATGAGCGTCTGACAACAGGTTGGTCTGACCTTTCCGCATCCTCTAAATCTGAGAGTTCTTCTCCAATTGATTCCCCTTCTCCAACTGTACTGTCTTCTTCAATGATCCTTTCTGTGTCTGCTTCCTCTGCCTGTTCCTCGTTAGATACAGATGAGTTGCTTTCAGACATCTGCCTTGGTATGGCATTTATATACACTGGCATGTCTATTATGGTTCTAGTTTCATATTCTGGATGATAAGGCTCATCTGGGATAATCCAGCCTTTATCAACCCTTTTGTTTTCATCAAAACATGTAACATGTCTTATGCCAACAATGCCAGTTTTCAGATTCAAAATTCTATATCCTTTGTGTCCTGGAGCATAGCCAACTAAAATGCCCCTTTCTGTTGTGGAATCCAGCTTATGCCTTCTTTGCTTTGGTATATGAGCATATGCTGTACTTCCAAATGTCCTTATGTGTGACAGGTTTGGCTTCCTACCATGCCATGTCTCATGTGGTGTGCGCTCAGCGCCTTTAGTTGGCATTCTGTTTTGTAGGTACACTGCTGTGAGGATGGCTTCCCCCCATAGTCTTTTAGGGAGATTGCTATCTGACAGCATACATCTGGTCATTTCCACAAGTGACCTAAATTTTCTCTCTGCAACAGAATTTTGCTCTGGTGTATAAGCTACTGTTGTGATATGTTGAATGCCTTCTTGTTCTAGAAATGTGCGCATGCTTTGTGAAGTGAACTCACCACCATTGTCGGTCTGAAGAACCTTTGGTTTTCTTTCAAATTTATTGCTCACCATGGCTACGTATTTCTTCAGCATGTCTGTGACTTGACTTTTCTCTTTCAGCAAATAGGCCACACAGTATCTAGAGAAATCATCCAAGAATATTAGCACAAATCTGTTATTTCCCAATGATGGGATATTAAACGGTCCACATAAGTCACTGTGTATTAAGTCCAGCACTTTATTACTCCTATTTCCTGTGTATGCAGGAAATGAGGGTCTCACACCTTTTTGAGTAACACAGTCTATGCATTTCTCCATTTTACCAGCATCTGCACTTATCTGAATGCCGGTGGCCAGTTGCTTACTGTAAAGATCCTGGATCACCTTAGAATCACGATGTCCCAGGCGGCGGTGCCAGATTTCCAGACTACATTTACCATCATTCTTCCTTACTTGCGCCATATGTGAGGCTTCACCTGAAATGCTCAGTTTATAAACATCATTATGCATAAAAGCTTCAGCATACACTTCATCATTTTTAGAGATTGTGCACTTACTATTTTCAAAATGAATCGCAAATCCCTTCTTATCTAATGTAGATACACTAAGCATATTGCAAACTGCTTGGGGAATATACAAGACATCACTTACAGGAATTTCTTTAACTTCATTAGACACTTTGCATTTTAAGAATCCAATACCTTTTGCTTGGATCTTAGCAGTCCCTGCGTTTGCAGTTTTAAGAATACCTTCCTCTGGACACATTTCCTGAAAGAAATCCTTACAATTGGTTAAATGGCATGTGCTCCCCGAATCCAAAATCCAAGTACTTTCATTTGAATTATTATTTACCATAGTCAAAGATTTTTCTGCCATTAGAAAACCCTTGTGTTTATCTTTGTCCTTCATACATTTCCTGGTTTGAAAATTCTTTAGTTCCATTGGCTTAGGTGAGCTAGAGGGAGTGTTTTGTGTTTCCTTACACCATTTAGATACATGTCCCTCCTTTCCACATGAGTAGCAAATCAGCTTGCCCTTGGGTGGAGTTTTCCCATAGCTCCGCCTTCCTCTGTTCTTTGCCAAGAAATTTGTTTCATTTCTCTCTGACTTGCTTTGAGAACACATCTCCTCAGAATCATTTATTATGCATTCCTGCCTTAGTTTTGATGTTGCCTGTTCAAAAGATTGCCCTTCAATGGCCTCATTTACAGACCTAAAAACATCAAACTTCTTTGATAGTGAGGTAAAAAGAAATGCTCTTTTCAATGCATCACACATGGGAATTCCAGAAAGTTCTAGCTTTTGAAATGAAGACATAAGATACATAATGTGATCATTACATTTACTTTTATCCCTTAATTTGGTTTCATTCAACTCTGCCAACCAAATTGGTTGCTGCTTTGCATATGTAGTTGCATACATAGTTCTCAGTTTATATAAAATGTCCTTTGGTGTATCTTTTCCCTCCACTAATATGGCTTGTTTCTCTGAGAGAGCTTCCAAAAGCATGCACTTCACATAATAGTTTGCATTGTCCCATTCAGCCATATTTTCAGCTGTTCTGTCTTGATCTAAGCATATATTTAATCTTTTTGCTCGAAGGAGACATATGAATCTTAATTCCCACTGCCGATAATTAAACTCAGTTAATCTAGGCACCTTGAGAGAATAGAACAATGGTGAATTTCTTCCCTCAGCCATTTTCTTAGCCTTCTGTCTGCTGTGTGGGGGGAGAGAGAGACAGACTGAATCTTTCCTTTAAAACTTAAGAGAAAAATGTGGCCTTTTTTCTGCCTGGTAATATTTCTCTTCTTTTTCAATTCCTGGACCCTGGGCCCATAACCCTTTTGTTGGATTATTTGTAGTAAATAATTAGCAGATTTTAGTACACACAGCTTCAGCTTTAGAAATGTTAATTTCTTTCTTCATCTCTCTCTCATTCACCCCTGAATAATTCACTGCTGAGTCACTTTAAAGTTGAAGTAACAAAACATCTGTTTACTCACAGTTTGTAGTTAGATTATAATCAGACAGGCTTATATATACATATTACTATACATTTGTCTTATCAGCTCCTTCCATGTGCTTAGATGGTAATGGATGCTCACACCACCATAGATCCTCTCAGGTTAGGAGAGATCATGAGCTCCATGTGCTCCATGTGCTGCATGTGCTGCATCTAACCCCCACAGGAAGTTGCATAGCTGTGTGACCTCTCTAAGTAATTTACATCAGAGGTCACAGAGTAATCACAGAGAAATAATAGGTGACAGGCAATGCATGTAAAATACAATTACATTCCAACAATAAATACATTTCCATACTTTTTAGAAGAGTACTAGGATTACATTACTGACCGATTAGAAAATGATAGGGAAAACCAGAGTAGCGACAAAAACTGCAACATAGTAACATAGTAAATGACGGCAGAAAAAGACCTGCATGGTCCATCCAGTCTGCCCAACAAGACAAACTCATATGTGCTACTTTTTGTGTATACCCTACTTTGATTTGTACCTCTCCTCTTCAGGGCACAGACCGTATAAGTCTGTCCAGCACTATCCTCGCCTCCCAACCACTGGCTCTGGCACAGACCGTATAAGTCTGCCCAGCACTATCCTCACCTCCCAACCATCAGTCCCGCCTCCCACCACTGGCTCTGGCACAGACCGTATAAGTCTGCCCAGCACTATCCTCGCCTCCCACCACCGGCTGGCTCTGCCACCCAATCTCGGCTAAGCTCCTTAGGATCTGCAACATGTTAACTCAAAAGCTCTTCTATAAAAGCAGTGTAACAAATAACCAAAACAGCTAACAGCCTCTTCCAGTGAGGTCTGTAAGGTTTTTTTTTGTTGTTTTGTTTTTTAATATACAGATACTGTTGCTGTTTGAACTTTGCACCACATATGTGTTGTGCTGCTTTTTGACTCATTGCAGTGGAGCTGACGCATTTCTGGCTATGTATTTTTTTTTAACCTATGACACACGAGTGATATCCAGCATATATTTAACTTTGATAGTGGATTCTGTCAGGTGTTATATTATACCCCTGAGGCAGGCCGTGTGTAAGGTGAAAAGTGCACCACGTCAGAAAACCGACAAGATATCAATAAATTTTTACACTATTGAGAGCTGTCACAGTACGGCACTTAAAAAAAAAAATCTTCCTTACTCCCAATTTCTTAGCGCCAAAAGAACCTACTCCGATCCTACCATATATGAACAGAGCAGGACTGATGTTAAATCACTTTTTAGAGAAAGAGGGTACCCTGAGAGATGTATTATTGAGGGTTATGTGAAAGCCAGTCTTCAGGAGAGAGGAGAGCTACTTAAGGTTACAGACAAGCAAGAAACAGACAGAGTAGTTTGTACTTTACAATTTAATCATTTGTCACATGAAAGAGCGAATTGCGTTCAAACTCTGCACCCTGGTTTATAAAATTATTCACGGCGAGGCCCCAGTCTATATGGCAGACCTTATAGACTTACCAACCAGGAACATAAAAAGGTCAGCACGCACATACCTAAATCTCCACTACCCTAGATGCGAAGGTCTAAAATATAAGTCAACATATGCATCCAGCTTCTCTTATGTTTCAATCATTTTTATTAAGTGAGAATAATCAGCTGTAACATTTCACATTACATAAGCAAGTTCCATAACAGAAATTGGCATATCTTCACATTTTGTATTTTTATTGATATTAGTATTTCCCCCCCTAAACTACTCCCCCTCCCCTCCCTGTTCCCTACCCCCCTTCCCTCCCCAAAGCCTCCCCCCCCCCTTTCCCTTATATATCCAATAACAAGCAGAGGTTACAGGAGCAGCAGCAACGGGGATTATAGGTTCAATATCTGGCTCCGGACCATTGGGGTCAAGGTTTCCCAAAAGGGTGCCCATCTGCATTCAAATTGTTGTCTTCTTATCCGTGGCTGGTTCCGCATTGCCAGATGTTCTGTACGTAAAAGTATAAGCATTTGAGTTCGCCAATATTGCAGTGACCAGCTTCTCTTATATAAGCAAGCAACTATGGAATGCACTTCCAAACGTCATGAAAACAATGCACGACCTAACGAACTTCTGGAAAGCTTAAAAACCAACCTGTTCAAAAAGGCATACCAGAATGATCCAACCTAAACACCTGAACCCTGCAACACAATCGAAACTCATACCAGAACTGGACAAAACTTTAACTCTCTCTCCTTGAATACTTAATTTACTCGGTCAGTTATGAACTTTAACGCAAGACCACTCTGTATTTCTCTTACCGGAATTGGCGATCGCCATCACGGTACTATGTAAGCCACATTGAGCCTGCAAATAGGTGGGAAAATGTGGGATACAAATGCAACAAATAAATAAAATAAATATATTATTAAGATTTTGTGTAATCACTGGTAGTTGATTCAAACAGTTGACACATTCTCTAATAAAAAAAATTGTTAATTGCACACAGAAGAGGTACGAACTTGAGATATATTTTAGTGCCCTTGCTATTTAGAAGTAATTTGAAATATGAGCGTGACAGACCACATGGACATTTCCTACGTGGGAAATGTTCACTGTGCTCAGTGAATTCCACCATTAAATTTTGTTCACATCCTGCTACAGGTAAGGCTGTTGCATTTCTCAAATTGTAAAACTGAACAAGTTGTATATATTTATTTCTTTAATACATTTATAGCCCACATTTTCCCACCAATTGCAGGCTCAATGTGGCTTACATAATCTGTAGAAAAGGCTACACTGCATGAAGTACAATTATATAGTTTAAAAAGACAGTAAACAACATTTGAAACAACAATATGTAAAGATAAAAGATAATTAGTGTCTTTGTATCTTTGTTAGACTAGAAGTTAATTTGAATTATGTTGAGCCTGGAGAATAAGCCTATTTGAACATTATGAATGTTATTGCCCATGTATGTTGTTTTATATTGGGAAAACTAGATGTGCATTAAATAAAAGAATAATTGAACACTGTAGTGTTATCAGAAGGAAGGCGTTAGAAAAGCCACTAGTGGAAAACTCAGTTAAGATGCAATTTTGAGGATTATAGATTCTTTGTTCTAAGGAGATTGTTGGTTCCATGGAGTGGCAGAAATGTGGACAGCATGTTGATAAGCAGGGCTGCCAAGAGACTGAGTTGGGGCCGCGGCCCCCCCCCCCCCAAATCACGACTCAGGTCACCGGCACTGCAGTCTCCACCCGCCCACTCCCAGCCCCCCTCCGTCCGCCACCGGGCCCCCTGCATTCAAATCGGCAGCGCCTCACCTCCGTGAGAAAGCGCAGTGGCAGATCGCCTCCCTTTGGGTCTTCCCTCCCTGTCCCTGCCCTTGCAGAAACAGGAAGTTACATCAGATGAGGTGCTGCTGATTTGAATGCAGGGGGCTCGGTGGCGGACGGAGAGGGGCTGTCTACGGAGCCAAGGGCGGGCGGGTGAGACCGGGGACTGTGGTGCCGGGCCTGGGGAATTTTGTCCCCCCTTGCTCCTCCCCCTCTCAGCGGCCCTGTTGATAAAAATGGAACAACAGCTTATTTTGGGTGATTTTCTAAGGTTGTAGTTTTACTATACCAGAATGTAGCCATATCACAGGAACCCATATGGCTGTGAATCACAAAAGGAATTTCTCCTTGTTTTTGAAGCACTGAAAAGGAAGCAAAGAGCACACCCAGATCCCTGGGCTCAGCTCTTACAAGGGCAACACTTCAGAACAGTGTTGTTGACAAAAGAAAAGAAAATTATCAGGTAAGACATAATTTCTCCTTTCTTGGTGTTAGCGCCACTGTTCTGAACCAGTAGGAAGTACCAAAGCAGATCTATTGGGCGGGAGAAGACAAGGCCCCCCCCCCCCCAAATGACAGCTCTGCCAAAGTCCAAGCGGGCCCTGGACAGCATGTCAGATCTGTAGAGCTTAGCAAAGGGAATGAAGCAATGACAAAACTGCTGCCCTGCAGATCTCCTCAGCAGATACCACCCGGGCTTCCGCCTAGGAAATGACTTGAGCCCCAACAGAGTGGACCTAGAGCTCCTGAAGCACCAGCTGATTCTTGCTGATGTAAGCAGTCAATATCCATCTTAACCCAGCTCACAATGAAGGTCTTCGAGGCCGCATGGACCTTCCGAGGGCCATGGAAAAGTACAAACAGGTGGTCCGAGAGATGACAACTTGTTCGTTCTCTTGAGGTACCTAAGCAGTGTGCAAGGACGCAGAATCCTCCAAGAAGGAGAGAGAGGGTACCCAATATAACAGGGACTTCAATTCTGAAACCCTCCTAGCAGAGGCGATGGCCACCAAAAATACCGCCTTGAGGGAAAGATTCTTGATGGAAGCCAAGTGCAGTGGCTCAAATGTAACCTTGGACAGCACTCGGAGGACCAGATTGAGGTCCCAAGAAGGAAAGGAAGGACGGGCACAGATGCACCACTCCCTTCAGAAACTGAGCTACCTCTCTATGCAAAGCCAGAGAAATGCCCTTCACCTTTCCCCAAAAGCTGGACAATGCAACTAACTGGACCATCAGGGAGCTCAAGGCCAGCCCCTGTTCCAGGCTCTGCTGCAGAAAACCCAGATCATCAGGAACCTTAAGCTCTCCAGGGAGATAGGGACTGTTCCCCACACCAGCATACAAACACACGCCAGATCCTGACATAAGCCAGGGATGTAAAGGACTTTCTGGAATGAAGCAAGGTTGAAGTCATTGTGGGGGAAAACCCGCGCTTCTCTAACCATCACCTCTCAGTGGCCATACCATTAGCCAAAAGGGTCCGGATCTTCCATCTGTACCGGCCATTGCCAGAGCAGACCCTGACTCTTGGGCAGAAGCGGGTCCTCCACCAGCAGAAGCTGGAGATCAGCATACCAAGGTCTGCAAGACCAATCTAATGCCACCAGCAAGACCAGATGAGGATGACGCACAATCCTAAGCAACAAGCAGCCAATGAGAGGTCATGGAAGGAAGATAGAGAGGCTCCACTACTGGCCAAAGCTGTAACAGGGCATCTATCCCGAGAGGCAGGGTCCCTCCAGTGACTGAAAAGGTGCTCTACCTTCGCATTGACTCTGGATGTCATCAAGTCAAACTGAGGTGGCCCCACCAGCGGTCCATAATGAGCTGGAAGGTCCGGGAGAAAATAATTGAGAAAGTCTGAATGCACATTGCCATTGCCTGCAATATGGAAAGCCAAGAGAACCTGCAGATGTGTCTCTGCCCACCAACAGACTTGCCACCTCTAGGACCACCGCCAGACTCCTGGTTCTGACCTGCTTGTTGATGTTGGCCACCACTGTGGTGCTGTCCAACATCACTGACCACATTCCCTTTCAAGAGCGGCTGAAACTCCCTGCAAAGCCAGATGGACCATCTGGTCTTCAGGCAGTTGATGGATCAGGATGTCTCCTGGCTTGACCAGGTGTCTTGTGCCACATGCCCAAGACACTGAGCTCCCAACCAAGTAGGCTCACATCTGTGGTCACCAGCAGAATCTAGAGGGATCCCCTCTTGCAAGGTTCACCAGACTGTCCCCCAGGCCAGACTGCTCCTCGCCCAGGGAGTGACAAGAAGGGAATAATGGAAGTCCCGAGAGGTCGGTGCCCACTAGGACAATAGGGCCTGCTGTAGAGAGGGAACATGTGAGCCCTCACCCACTGCACCATCTTCAGAGTTGCAGCCATGGAGCCCAGGAGCTGCAAATAGTCCCAGACCATGGGCTACAGAAGCTTGCACTATTGGCACATCTGCACCTGCAGATTCTCCACCCACTTCTCTGGAAGGAAAACCATCCCCCGGCTCATGTTGAAGCAGACACCCAGGTATTCCAGAACCTGAGATGGAGTGAGGTAGCTCTTGGATTGAATCAGGACCCAACCCAGAGACTCCAAGAGAGATGACCTGAGTGGCTGCCTGACTGGCCTCCTCCACTGAATCCGCTCGAATCAGCCAGTCATCCAGGTAAAGGTGAACCCGAACACCCTAGCATCAACGGTGCACAACCACCACCGCCATCATTTTGGAGAACGTGCGCAACGCTGTAGCCAGGCCATAAGACAAGGCCCAGAAATTGAAAATGCTGCCTCAGCACACAGAAGTGCAGATTTCGCCTGTGAAGAACCACAGTGGGAATGGGGAGTTAAGTCTCTGTGAGATCCCAGGGAAGTCAAAAACTCCCCTGGTTGCACTGACTCGATGATTGAGCATAGAGCCTCCATCTGAAAGTGCTGGATTCTGAGGCAAGCGTTGACCCCTTTGAGGTCTAAGATGGTCTGGAAGGAGCCATCCTTCTTCGAGACCATGAAATAGATGGAATACCTGTCCAGGCTGTGCTCCACCGGCAGAACAAGTTCTACCCTCTCCCACATTTGTGTGTAGTCATGAAGCTAACGTGTTAAATTCTGCATATTGTAGCAACACAACATTTTTAAATTACTGAAAATATATTTGTGTTTGTAAGAATGGGCTGGAGGAGTGGCTTAATCAGTGGCGTACCAAGGGGGGCGGTGGGGGCAGTCCGCCCCGGGTGCACGCCGCTGGGGGGTGCTGCGGCGCGCCCCTGCTCCTCCGAGTTCGCCAAACTTCGTTCGTTGCAGCTCCCTCTGCCCCGGAACAGGTTACTTCCTGTTCCGGGGCAGAGGGAGCTGCAGCGAACGAACAAAGTTTAGCGAACTCGGAGGAGCAGGCGCGCGCCGCGGCACACCCCCCCCCCCAGCAGCGTGCACCCGGGGGGGGGGGGGTGTCATTTTGGCGGAGGGGGGAGGTGTCATCTAGCGGGGGGGGGGGGGGGGTGCTGCACCCGGGGGGGGGGGGGGGGGGGGGCGCATCGGCGCTCCGCCCCGGGTGCCATCCAGGCCAGGAACGCCACTGGGCTTAATGGTTAGTGCAGTGGACTTTGATCCCAGCATCCTGGGTTCAATTCCCACTGCAGTTTCTTGTGACCCTGGGCAAGTCACTTAACTCTTCATTGCCCCAAGTACAAAAACCAAGATTGTGAGCCCACTAGAGACAGAGATAGTACCTGCTTATAATCAGATTGTAAGCCACATTGAACTCAAACTTTGTTTGGGATCATGCAGGATACAAATGTCATAATAAATAAATACTCTACATTTTGTTATTTTAACTTTAGTTTTATTTGTGTGATTTCGTAATTTGAGCTTTGTTTAAACTTGATTATGATGTGCTATTGTAATCCGCTAAGTTGTAAGCAGAATATAAATGTTTAAATAAATATTGCATAGATGCTGAAGGGTAATAATGACAGCCGCAGGGAGAGGTCACAAGGCATCCAGAACTGGACAGGCGAACTCCATGGATGACTCTCTCTTGGCCACCTCCAGAACACATTCATTGCAGAAGAGAGACAGCCTGCTTCCCACTGGAAACAACGAGGGACCCTGTGCACCCTCATTGGGCAGGCCAAGTGGCTGTGGTCCAACTAGAGGTCCACAGTCCATGTTTCAGCTCACTTGGGGCCTCGAAAGGACCCCTGCTTGAAGGATCTACTCTGCCCCTGCCTGAGCTGAAGGGCACGGAGCGGACATGAAGAGGTCTTCCCCTTGAGAATTGCTGTATGCCCTTGCCACAGTTCAGAGAGAAAGGAGCCATGCCTCCCCCATATCTTTCACCAACAAGTCATCACCAAACAGCAAGCGCCCCCTAACGGGCAGTTGACTCAAAACTTCTTGGAAGTCACATACGTACCCAGTGGCGAAGCCAAAGCCAACAGTGACCCTTGACGCAGCCACTGAGCAGCAAGCCTGATGGCCCAGATCATATAGGACATCTGCTCAAAAAGGTCAACCCGGACTTCAGGTGAGAAGTCTCCGAGGACTCCGGTAAATGCTGGGACCAACACTGCATGGAGTTACTGCCACAAATAAAAGCCTGAACGCTGGGGCCCCCACTGAAAAGACCAGGCAGAGCTACTGCTCCACATAATTTTCATGGAGCTACTTAAGGGCCGGGCCCTCTTGGACAGGGTGTCCAACACTTCTTCAGCAAAGGCACAGAGATGAGCAAGAGCCCCAGCGACCATCCAGGGACTCCCACTCATCAAGCAGATGAGGGCTTTATGGAGCAGAAAATGCTTTGGGTACCCTGAGGGGCCCACTTCAGGAGGCTTAAGCCAAGGCCCCCACAACCTCTTCCAAGAGACGACACAGCTCCTCATGACAACAGGGCCAGGAACACATAGGGTTGCTACTCCACAGCCTCCTGACAGGGATAGTTCTCAGATCCGGAGTTAATGGGGGACTGGGAGCCCAAAAGGACCTCAGAGTCCTCCTATGCTCTCTCCAAATAACTCAGACTCCCCCCCCCCCCCGAACAACCAGATATGTTCTACAGTGCTGAGACCCCAAAACAGGGCCTCCTGCTGATCCCCTCAGGGCCCTCCACCAAGACAGGATGATGGTTAGGGTAAGGGCTAGGATTAATACCAAGAGAGGACCTGTAGAGGGCCTGGTTAACCATCTAGGTGAAGCTCTGGAGCCAAAATCCAACCAGGGCCCCAATGGACCCCGCCCACCCCCTTCAAAGAGGGACCCAGGGTGGACAGGAATGAAAATTTCTACCACATGATCAGGGATTTGTCCCCCCAGTCTGAATGAATTGAGAGAAGAGAGGATTCTAATGACCAATGAAACTTGGCAGGCACAGAGAGAGAGAGAGAGAGAGAGAGAGAGAGAGAGAGAGAGAGAGAGAGAGAGAGAGAGAGAGAAATGTATACATTTGAGCTGAAGTGGGGAAGGGAACAGCACATGTAAAAAGCTCACTGAGAGACAAGACAGACAGACTAAATGAGTCTACATTTACACAATATAAAATAATTATCCCTGCTCAGCCGCTGGTTCTGAAGGCTGCGCAGTGTGTGCCGCCATCATGCTCTACCATATGACAGATGCACACAGGCCTGTCCTACCTTGGCCCAGGGCTCCAGCATCTCTACTGTCCCCGGCTCTCTCTGGATTCTCTACTTAGTTCTTTACCATAGCATTATTTCCTGACAAAGGGCATAAAGCTAGCCAGGCCAATTGAAATATTTTTCTTTTTTTTGCTATATGTGCTGCCGAAGCAAGCACTTTTGGAAAGCTTGGAAGCTGCAAGGGGAGCCCCTGGGGGGGTGTTATACTCCAAACAGCGGAAGGGGCAAGAGGGGTGGGGAGGATGGGGACCCGTACCCCTTGGGAAAGGCCCCATAGTACCAAACCAAAGCCCCATAGTACCAAACCAAAGTGCGACTGGGGTCTTCGGAGTCAAGCTCCGAGCTGAGCCAGGTATGGTACTGAGATCATAACCTGGGAGCAGTCATTAGGCATGACCACTGTCAGCACAACTTACTATCTGCTGAAGATAGAGAGAAAAATACTGGATTGTTCTAGGGAGCACCTTAGCTTATGCTGGTGATGTCACTGGCAGAATTCAGCTTTCTCTACCTCCAACTGCTGGTAGGGAGGGGTAACACCCACTGGTTCAGAACAGTGGAGCTGACATTAAGAAAAAAAAGATTGTGGAAGGCTCTAAAAACAAGGACTATTCAGTTTGGAAAAGAGGACCGTGGAAATAGGATAACGATGTATAAAATAACGATGTGTGACGGAATTAGACAGAGAACTGAAATTCATGCATCTCAAGGCGTGAGGAGGAAAATCCCAAAAGTCAGCAGCCGTGAAAAACAAAAGGAAATGCTTCAAACAATTCACTGCCTCAGGGCACTGTGAAGACAAAATGGCACAACCAGGTTCAAAAAGGGATGAGACATGTTTAGGAAGACAGATCACTTGCAGGAAGAATGATGCTCTGCTTAATGTACCGTTGAACTGCAACTGTTGGACACACCAACCCCATTTCTTATGCATTTTGCTTGAGGATCCACTGCAATGCTGGGGTTACATGACCTTTGGTCTTTGTCCACTTTAGCGATTTACACTTACTAAGAAGAGGAGTGTGGTAGCCGTGTTAGTCCACTCTTAAGGTTATCAATAGAAATCAAACAAAATAAAACATGGAAAAGAAAATAAGATGATACCTTTTTTATTGGACATAACTTAATACATTTCTTGATTAGCTTTCGAAGGTTGCCCTTCTTCCTCAGATCGGAAATAAGCAAATGTGCTAGCTGACAGTGTATATAAGTGAAAACATTCAAGCATTACTATGACAGTAAAATAGATACCATTGGAGATTCTACATGGAATGTTGCTACTATTGGAGATTCTACATGGAATGTTGCTATTCCACTAGCAACATTCCATGTAGAAGGTGATCCGCAAGGGCCGACTTCTACATGGAATGTTGCTAGTGGAATAGCAACATTCCATGTAGAATCTATAGAAATCAAACAAAATAAAACATGGAAAAGAAAATAAGATGATACCTTTTTTATTGGACATAACTTAATACATTTCTTGATTAGCTTTCGAAGGTTGCCCTTCTTCGTCAGAAAAAAGTCTTTAGATTGTGCTAGCTGCAGCATAACTACAGTCACACGATACAGAAACTGGGCAGCAAATTTCTGTAAATCCAGCAAACAAGAAGAGTAAATAAAGACTGGTCCTGGCACGGGCATGGAAGCAAGTGGAAGTCCCATCAATGCACTGAGTGGGTCTCAAGTTAGACCATGTTAACAGCATTAAGAAAGGGGCACATTCCAGAAATTCCAAAAAGTATGGGAGTCTTATGAGGAACAAAGAGATATCTTCAACCCGCAGGCTGATAGAGGGGGGGGGAGGGTTGAGGGAGCAGGGATTTAGGACGCAACGAATTCAATGTACTAGGGGCAACATGTTATATTGTACAATGCTTTCTGTATTAAAGGTTGCATGGGTCTGCGTGCCCAGAAAGATGTTGCTTTTGAAAACTTAATAAAAAAAATCTTAAAAAAAAAAAAAAAGAAGAAGAGTAAATAACCTTACAGTATATGGACCACTATTTCAGTGATTCTCAACCCAATTCTCGGGGCACAATGAAGGCAGTGGAGGAGTGGCCTAGTGGTTAGGGTGGTGGACTTTGGTCCTGAAGAACTGAGTTCGATTCCCACTGCAGGCAAGGGCAGCTCCTTGTGACTCTGGGCAAGTCACTTAACCCTCCATTGCCCCATGTAAGCCGCATTGAGCCTGCCATGAGTGGGAAAGCGCAGGGTACAAATGTAACAAAAATAAAATAGATACTATTGGAGATTCTACATGGAATGTTGCTATTCCACTAGCAACATTCCATGTAGAAGGCTGCGCAGGCTTCTGTTTCTGTGAGTCTGACGTCCTGCACATATGTGCAGGACATCAGACTCACAGAAGCAGAAGCCTGCGCGGCCACATTGGTGATCTGCAAGGGCCGACTTCTACATGGAATGTTGGAACATTCCATGTAGAATCTCAAATAGTAGCAACAGTGGAGGAGTGGCCTAGTGGTTAGGGTGGTGGACTTTGTTCCTGAGGAAGTGAGTTCGATTCCCACTTCAAGCACAGGCAGCTACTTGTGATTCTGGGCAAGTCACTTAACCCTCCATTGCCCCATGTAAGCCGCATTGAGCCTGCCATGAGTGGGAAAGCGCAGGGTACAAATGTAACAAAAATAAAATAGATACTATTGGAGATTCTACATGGAATGTTGCTATTCCACTAGCAACATTCCATGTAGAAGGCTGCGCAGGCTTCTGTTTCTGTGAGTCTGACGTCCTGCACATATGTGCAGGACATCAGACTCACAGAAGCAGAAGCCTGCGCGGCCACATTGGTGATCTGCAAGGGCCGACTTCTACATGGAATGTTGGAACATTCCATGTAGAATCTCAAATAGTAGCAACAGTGGAGGAGTGGCCTAGTGGTTAGGGTGGTGGACTTTGTTCCTGAGGAAGTGAGTTCGATTCCCACTTCAAGCACAGGCAGCTACTTGTGATTCTGGGCAAGTCACTTAACCCTCCATTGCCCCATGTAAGCCGCATTGAGCCTGCCATGAGTGGGAAAGCGCAGGGTACAAATGTAACAAAAAAAAAAAATCAATCTCATGTATAATCATTATGGATATCCTGAAGATCTGACTAGATAGGTGTGCCCACTGAGGATTGGGTTGAGAACCACTGCCTTAACTAGTCTGAAATCTATTATTCACAATGTTTATTTATTTAGATTTTGCTCGTACCTTTTTCAGTAATAGCTCAAGGAGAGTAACATTCAAGTATGCTGGGTATTTCCCTATCCCTGGAGGACTCGCAATCTAATTTTGTACCTAAGGTAATGTAGGGTTAAGTGACTTGCACAAGATCTCAAGGGATTTGAACCGGGCACCTCTGGATGCCAAGGTTGGTGCTCTAACTACTAGGCCACTCCTCAACTCCATAGTTGTGCAAGCACTGAATTATATCCAACCATTATCCTGTAGCCTGTCCAGCTGCAGCTACGCATTGCACCTAACCAGTGATTAAGGTACATGCACCCAAGCCAAAAGAAAGGATGTGCTATGACCAAATTCAAGATGTGAAAATGCAGGAAATGGCAGTGCCTGACTGCAAATGGGAATGCAAGAACAGTGGACCCAGGATTCAAGACTTTCTAAAAACCATGCTAGTTCAAAAAGTGAACGTTAACAAAACTGGGTTTATTTGTAATGCTCTGCATTTTGTTACCAACCATTATCAGTTAGTAAAGGCAACTGCGTAAATTCCGAGTTTGCTCTCACGGTCTTAATTTCCCTCTTGCTTGATTCTCTGATAAAATGCAGCATCACAAGAGGATCAAGTACATAATGCACTACACCATAAAAAGAAATCTTTATTGAAAGCAGAGTAGCTGAATTCAGGCTGAAATGATGTTCATGGCTGTACGCTTCCTTTGTCAAGTACCAAAACCTGTACGCTGCACTCTTGGCTTTCTATAGGAGAGCAACGCCTGGTCTTACAAACAGGCTGATGTCTGTCTAATGTGAAAATATGTCTGCCTTCAACACTATTGGACTTCAAGTTCCAAAATATTGTTTTTATCCACACTTTGGTCCTGGGGAACTGAGGAACTGAGTTTGATTCCCACTTCAGGCACAGGCAGCTCCTTGTGACTCTGGGCAAGTCACTTAACCCTCCATTGTCCCATGTAAGCCGCATTGAGCCTGCCATGAGTGGGAAAGCGAAGGGTACAAATGTAACAAAAATAAAATAGATACTATTGGAGATTCTACATGGAATGTTGCTACTATTGAAGATTCTACATGGAATGTTACTAATCCACTAGCAACATTCCATGTAGAAGGCTGCGCAGGCTTCTGTTTCTGTGAGTCTGACGTCCTGCACGTACATGCAGGACGTCAGACTCGCAGAAGCCTGCACGGCCACATTGGTGATCTGCAAGGCCGACTTCTATATGGAATGTTGCTAGTGGAATAGCTCAAATAGTAGCAACAGTGGAGGAGTGGCCTAATGGTTAGGGTGGTGGACTTTGGTCCTGAGGAACTGAGTTCGATCCCCACTTCAGGCACAGGCAGCTCCTTGTGACTCTGGGCAAGTCATTTAACCCTCCATTGCCCCATGTAAGCCGCATTGAGCCTGCCATGAGTGGGAAAGCGAAGGGTACAAATGTAACAAAAATAAAATAGATACTATTGGAGATTCTACATGGAATGTTGCTACTATTGGAGATTCTACATGGAATGTTGCTATTCCACTAACAACATTCCATGTAGAAGGCTGCGCAGGCTTCTGTTTCTGTGAGTCTGACGTCCTGCAGGACGTCAGACTCACAGAAGCAGAAGCCTGCGCGGCCACATTGGTGATCTGCAAGGGCCGACCTCTACATGGAATGTTGCTAGTGGAATAGCTCAAATAGTAGCAACAGTGGAGGAGTGGCCTAATGGTTAGGGTGGTGGACTTTGGTCCTGAGGAACTGAGTTCGATTCCCACTTCAGGCACAGGCAGCTCCTTGTGACTCTGGGCAAGTCACTTAACCCTCCATTGCCCCATGTAAGCCCCATTGCGCCTGCCATGAGTGGGAAAGCGCGGGGTACAAATGTAACAAAAAAACCCCCACAATGGAAACAAACTCTTTGAAAACAGCTCTTTGCACATACAGTTTAAGATGTGTGACATAGCTGGGCTAGACTCCTACTTCTCCCTCTCTCTCTTTCGACAAGGCATTAAGGTACTGAATTATGCATGTTTATCTGTTCCACCCAATTGTCACTTGCATAATTTCAGGTTAAGTAATCCACTTATTTTATTCTTCACTACTCTGACCTGACATTTTGTTCTCATAGAGATAAAATTATGGCACAATTAAGCATGAATTCTAGGGCTCACAAGCAAGATCTTCATGGTTTCATTTCTGGAGGCACTGCCGGAAACCAGTGCTTTCATTACTGATGGAGTTTATTGATGCATTTCTTGCGCTTTGGACATCTATATATATAAAACTCACCCTCAACGTTCTATTGTCTGACGTCACTGAAGCCAAGGTTCGTAAGTTCGAAGCTCTGAAGCCACGAAAATCACAGTCTCGGGGCCCCGCCCTCGCGTCAAACGTTATGACGTTGAGGGCGGAGCAATTCACTCACATCGACGGCGGCCAGGGTGGCGCAATGGGCCACCCACTGATGACGAAGATGCGTTGGCTGGGGGGGGGGGGCCAGATTCACACATCGAGGGCGGGCCACGGCGGTGCAATGCCGTCACTAACAATGAAGGTTCGTTGGGTGGGGGGGCCAGAGGAAAGCCTTGCTAGCGCCCATTTCATTCGCTCCAGAAACGGGCCTTTTTTTTACTAGTGTACTATATTCCAAGCAACTGGACATACAATTAACATGAAAGATTTTGAACTCTTGTTAAGATTGATGTAGTGTATCTAGATTTTCAGAAAGCTTTTGATAAAGCTCCCCATCAGAAACTCCTGAGAAAAATTAAGAGTCATGGGATAGAAGGCAATGTTCTGGTATGGATTATTGGACAGAAAACAGAGGGTAGGGTTAAAAGGAACATTTCTCTCAATGGAGGAGGGTGAACAGTGAAGTGCCGCAGGGATCAGTACTGGGACCACCGGTGCTATTTAACATATATATAAATGATATGGAAATTGGAACGACAAACGAGGTGATTAAATTTGCAGACGACACAAAACAATTCAAGGTTGTTAAAACACGTGCAGACTGTGAAATATTGCAGGAAGACCTTAGGAAATTGGAAGACTGGGCATCCAAATGGCAGATTAAATTTAATGTGGACAAATACAAGGTGATGCACGTTTTGAAAGAATAATCTGAATGATAATTACCTGATGCCAGGATCCACCTTGGGGGTCAGCACCCATGAAAAAGATCTAGGTTTCATCGTAGATAGTACGCTGAAATCTTCTGCTCAATGTGCGATGGTGGACAAAATATCAATCAGGATGCGAGGAATTGTTAGGAAAGGGATGGTGTGGTGAATAAGGCCAAAAATACTATAATGCCTCTGTAATGCTCCATGGTGCGACCTCACCTTGAGTATTGCGTTCAGTTCTGGTCACCGTAGCTCAAAAAAGATATAGCGGAATTAGATAAGGTTCAAAGAAGAGCGACCAAAATGATAAAAGGGATGGACCTCCTCTAATATGAGGAAAGGCTAAAGAAGTTAGGGCTCTTCAGCTTGGAAAAGAGACAGATGAGGGGAGATATGATTGAGGTACAAAATCCTGAGTGGTGTAGAACGAGTAGAAGTATTGATTTTTTACTAATTCCAAAAGTACAAAGACTAGGGGACATTCAAGGAAGTTACATGGAAATACTTTTAAAACGAAAAGGAGGAATTATTTTTTCACTCAACGAATAGTTAAGCTCTGGAACTCTTTGCCGGAGGATGTAGTAACAGAGGTTAGCGTATCTGGGTTTAAAAAAGGGTTGGACAAGTTCCTGGAGGAAAAGTCCATAGTCTGCTATTGAGACAGACATGGGAAGCAACTGCTTGCCCTGGGATTGGCAGCATGGAATGTTGCAACAATTTGGGTTTCTTGTGACCTGGCTTGGCCACTTTTGGAAAAGATACTGAGCTAGATGGACCATTGGTCTGACCCAGTATGGCTACTCTCTATGTTTTTATGATACCAGCAACAACACTAACTGTAGAACAGACAGTGGATCTAAAAAGTTTTTTTTTTTAATAACACGGTTTAGTTTTACTACTTTAAATAATCTAGAAAATTAATTCATAGTAATAGTTTACCTACTATGGAAGGTGGCTACTGCAATGTGTGTATCATGATAAAGATTTCCGTATAAATTGCATGGAGTATTTACAACTCATAGTAACATAGTAACATAGTAGACGACGGCAGAAAAAGACACGCATGGTCAATCCAGTCTGCCCAACGAGATAAACTCATGTGTATACCTTACCTTGATTTGTACCTGTCTTTTTCAGGGCACAGACTGTATAAGTCTGCCCAGCACTATTCCCGCCTCCCAACCACCAGCTCTGGCACAGACCGTATAAGTCTGCCCAGCACTATTCCCCGCCTCCCAACCACCAGCCCCGCCTCCCACCACCGGATCTGGCACAGACCGTATAAGTCTGCCCACTACTATCTTCGCCTCCCCACCACCAACCCCTCTTCCCCCCACCGGCTCCACCACCCAATTTTGGCTAAGCTTCTGAGGATCCATTCCTTCTGTACAGGATTCATTTATGTATATCCCACGCATGTTTGAATTCCGTTACCATTTTCTTCTCCACCACCTCCCGCGGGAGGGCATTCCAAGCATCCACCACTCTTCTCTGTGAAAAAATACTTCCTGACATTTTTCTTGAGTCTGCCCCCCTTCAATCTCATTTCATGTCCTCTCGTTCTACCGCCTTCCCGTCTCCGGAAAAGATTTGTTTGTGGATTAATACCTTTCAAATATTTGAACACCTGTATCATATCACCCCAGTTCCTCCTTGCCTCCAGGGTATACATGTTCAGGTCAGCAAGTCTCTCCTCATACGTCTTGGAACGCAAATCCCATATCATTCTCGTAGCTTTTCTTTGCACCTCTTCCAGTTTTTTTACATCCTTAGCAAGGTACGGCCTCCAAAACTGAACACAATACTCCAGGTGGGGCCTCACCAACGACTTGTACAGGGGCATCAACACTTCCTTTCTTCTGCTGGTCACACCTCTCTCTATACAGCCTAGCAACCTTCTCGCTACGGCCACCGCCTTGTCACACTTGTTTCGTCGCCTTCAGATCCTCGGATACTATCACCCCAAGATCCCTCTCTCCCCTCAGTACATATCAGACTCTCACCGCCTAACACATACGTCTCTCGTGGGTTTCTACTCCCTAGGTGCATGGATGGTACCTAAGGTAGAAGATAAGAGTTACAGTACATGGTCTCTTTAAAAATTGTCTCTTTCATACATCTTTACGATTGGTTGATCTTTGCTACTGAGCAGTTTTCAGGAAACTATTACCTGTAGTGAGTGTGGCAGCTCTTAAATGAAGGGAAAGATGCCCAAAAGCATCAGGTCCTCTTTCAATGTTACCTCGTTTGGTATTGCTCCATGGTTAAACTTAATCTTGAGTACTGTGTGCAATTCTGGTCACTGCATTTCAAAAAAAGATGTAGCAGAAGGGCAATCAAAATGATTAAGGGGATGGAATGATTCTCATGTGATGAAAGCTAAAGAGATTAGGGTTCTTGCGGCTTGGAGAAGAAATGGCTGAGGGGAAAGAAGATAAAGGTCTATAAAATCCTGAATGGAGTGGAACGGGTAAATGTGAATTGATTGTTTACGCTTTTAAAAAGTACAAAAACTAGAGGACACTCCATGAAGTTACATAGTAGCACATTTAAAACAAATAGAAATCAAACAAAAGCTAGCACATTTGCTTATTTCCGATCTGAGGAAGAAGGGCAACCTTCGAAAGCTAATCAAGAAATGTATTAAGTTATGTCCAATAAAAAAGGTATCATCTTATTTTCTTTTCCATGTTTTATTTTGTTTGATTTCTATAGATTCTACATGGAATGTTGCTAGTGGAATAGCAACATTCCATGTAGAATCTCCAATAGTAGCAAAATTCCATGTAGAATCTCCAATAGTAGCAAAATTCCATGTAGAATCCCCAATGGTATCTATTTTACTGTCATAGTAATGCTTGAATGTTTTCACTTATATACACTGTCAGCTAGCACATTTGCATATTTCCGATCTGAGGAAGAAGGGCAACCTTCGAAAGCTAATCAAGAAATGTATTAAGTTATGTCCAATAAAAAAGGTATCATCTTATTTTAGTTTCCACGTTTTATTTTGTTTGATTTCTATTGATAACCTTAAGAGTGGACTAACACGGCTACCACACTCCTCTACTTAAAATAAATAGAAGAAATTATTTTTTCATTCAACATATTGTTAAGCTCTGGAACTCACTGCCAAAGCAAGAGGTAAAAGCAGATAATGGTTACAAAAAATTGGACAAATTCCTGGAGGAAAAGTCAACAAACCATTATGGCAGACCTGGGGAAAGTCACTGCTTATCCTTGGGATTAAGTTGCATGGAATTTTGCTACTTTTTGGGACTCTTGTCAGGTACTTCTGACCTGGACTGGCCACTGTTGAAAATAGGATACTGGGTTAGATTGACCTTTGGTCTGACTCAGTAGGGCAATTCTTAAGTTTTCTTAGGAAACGGTCTCTTGATATCTGATTGTCCCTGCTCCTGTCTGCCCTCTTTCACCAGTTCACCATGGTCCTCTGCTGGACAGGATTTCTCACAATACTGGCAGACAGAGTAATAAACACTGCTTAGAAGATACCCATGCATAAAACAACATTATTTACTGCTAGCGCTAGTCTCAATACATGTATTACTAGCCGTTGAGCCCGTTAAAATGGGCTATTGGGTCGCCGCTGCCCCCCCCCCCGCGGTCGCCACCGCCGGTATCACCCCCCCCCCCCCCCGAGTCGCTGCCGCCGCCAGCCCGTCTTTGCTATTCAACTTACATCTCCGGAGCAGGCAGATCAGCTGAGCTCCCGTCGGCCTTCCTTCTCTGCCTGTGTCCCACCCTCGTGTGACGTAACGTCGGTGAGGGCGGGACACAGGCAGGGAAGGAAGGCCAACAGCAGCTCAGCTGATCTGCCTGCTCCGGAGATGTAAGTTGAATAGCGAAGAGATGGGCCGGGTGGAGGGGTGGCTGCGGCAGCGACTCCGGGGGGTACCAGTGGCGGCGACCTCGGGGGGGGGGGAGGGGGAGCAGTGGCGACCTCGGCGGTTCCCTCCCCTTCGTGCAGTTTCCTTCTCTGTCCCGCCCCTCCGTCATCACGTATTGACGCGGGGGCAGGACAGAGGGGGAAGTCTACTGCGCATTTGCGAGTGAGTACGGTCACTCGCCGTTTATATGTTTGATTCTAAAGAGAGCCTCCTGTTAAACGTTTTTATATTCACAAGCAACATATCAAGATGCCCTTGGAAATTTTTTGATCAAGTTGACTGAGCCCAACACAACCGGAACAATTCCGTCATCTTTCTACCACATTTTATAGGTCTGACTGCATTCATTGGGGATTACTTGAGGACCTCGTCTCTATGATTAGTCACTTTGTATTAACATTTCTATTAGTCATTCTGTTCTCGTGTGTTTCTCCTTTACTACAAAGTATGATTTTCTTACTTTAAGCCTTTTTTTTCTTTTCAATCTGTGGAAATAGGAATGTCTCAGGAAATCACAACTTCATCTCCTGCAATTCTGTCTGGGTCACGATCCCAATGTTTTTCTGGCAATGTGTTTATATAGCTTCCAGTGAATGATACTTGCTACCATAGTGTGTCTATGTACATTTTTCTGGACAGCGATACCTTAAACACAGTGATAAGATGTTTAATCATTTCAAAGGTCAGTGGTATAAAGTCTGTGTTTGTTCTACTTTTTTTTTTTTAATCTGCGCTACCTGTGACCAGGGGTGTGCTGGTAAATTTTTAACAACAGGCTCTTTCTCTGGACGTAGCCAGCTCTGCAGTTGGAAGGGCCAAGGGTGGCCCGGGGGGGGGGGGGGGGGGGGGGGGGGGGGGGGGGGGAGGGGGAGCAACACTTGCCTCTCTCTCCTCCCTCCCTTCGTGCGGGCACACTAGGCATACCTTTGCTGGCAGCCAATAAATGGACTGCCACCACTCCCAACGTCTTGCTCTGAGCAGCATGCTGGAACTTCTCTCACATGCTCGAGAAGTCCCAGCCTGCTGCCCAGAGCTGGAAACAAGGAGCGGGGAGCAGCAGTAGTCTATTTACTTGGTTGGCAGGGCTCAGCATCCCCACCAGCAAAGTAAAAGATAATTCAGCAGGGGGCCCAAGCCCACATTTTGGGAGCCAGTTCTTAAAGTAGCCATGGAGGGCCCTACTTTAACAACCGGCTCCCAAAATTCTTAAGAACTTAACAACCGGCTCTTGCGAGCCTGGGAGAGCCTGCTCCAGCACACCACTGCCTGTGACCCATCTTGTGTGTAGACCACAGTCCTGTGGTGCAAATATCGTATTCATCTTTAGGTTTTAATGCACCTTTCCTTACCCATTCCTATGTCAGGGTTTGATATATTTGTTGCCAAAGTAACCATCCTTATTTCCTGCTGCCAGGTTTTTTTCTACTTTTCTACTCCAATTTGTTAAAGATTTTTTTTCTCAGCTTTTGCAAATTCAGTTGCTTCTTTCCCCCATGTGCCGGTGAACTCATCCATTCCTCTTTTTTTTTTTTTTTTGGTCACAACCAGTGCATCTTTTCTAGCAAAAAAGGTGTCGGTACTCAAATGCTAGGCCACCCTTCAGGGTTGGGGTGATCACTGAGGGACCCGCCCCACAATAGCCAGGCCCCCTGCAACCAGTCACAGAACCTACGACAAGGCAGAATTGGTGTGTAGAGCCTGAGATCTTTCATTAAAACTTGGGGTCCTTGGGTCAATGTTAGCAGACAATGGAAAAGGTGCCGGTACTCAGTACCCCCAAGTACCCCCTCAAAAAAAGCCCTGGTCACAACACTTGTCCAAGCTTAATGACGGAGATTATCTCTGGCTGTTTGCCTTCCTATTTCTGCATTTTCTGAGTATATGGGTCTCTGTTGATGCTGGTATGCCTAAAGGCATATAGTGGTAGCTGTACACGTGTGATCTATTTCGACAAGGCTTACTGCCTTTAGCTGTTGGGTTATGTAATCACGGCACATGTGGGTTCTTACAGATTACCTGGAGAGCACTGGAATGGCAAGCTGATGGATTGCTCCTCTCTTGTTCTGTGGTGTTAGAGCACTTTTTGATATCCGTTTGTCTTCTCTAATAGTCTTTGCTGATCTTTCTCAATTTGTGCCGGATTGTCGCACCTTCTATTTTCTGATCAAGTTCTTTTATATTGCAGTCTTTGGTCAGAGAGACTTTTCGATTTTCCGTTAAGAAAGGTTGCCTTTACACATTTGTCTAGCACAACAGTGGTTCTCAACCTTTCTTCTGTTGTGAGACACCCGGCAGACCATGTTCATGTGCAGGACACACTGAACACTGTAATTTGCAGCTAAACTAAAGAAAGAGGTCAAATACCGTTGTACTATAGTTAAAAACAGTGCAAGAAAATTCTTCACAGAATTTACGTTTTTACTGAAAATGGTTACATTTTAATATTTTTCCTCACAAAAAAATTTTTAATTTTCACTTTGTTAGAAATCTGGAACTAATATGCTGCACACATATTTTCAATGAAAACGGTAACAGAATTCAAACATGCGTGGGATAAACATAAAGGAATCCTGTTCAGAAGGAATGGATCCTAAGGAGCTTAGCCGAGATTGGGTGGCAGAGCCAGCCGGTGGTGGGAGGCGAGGATAGTGCTGGGCAGACTTATACGGTCTGTGCCAGAGCCAGTGGTGGGAGGCGGGACTGGTGGTTGGGAGGCGGGGATAGTGCTGGGCAGACTTAAACGGTCTGTGCCCTGAAGAGGACAGGTACAAATCAAAGTAGGGTATACACAAAAAGTAGCACATATGAGTTTGTCTTGTTGGGCAGGCTGGATGGACCATGCAGGTCTTTTTCTGCCGTCATTTACTATGTTACTATGTTAGCATTTAACTTTCAAAAAGGAGACTATGATAAAATGAGAAGAACGGTGAAAAAAAACTTAAGAGGAGCAGCTCCAAAGGTCAGGAGTGGATGCTGTTCAAAAATACCATCCTGGAAGTCTATGCCAGTTATATAAAGGAGAAAGGACTGCCTAGCGACAGCCAGCATGGTTAAAAGGTGAGGTGAAGGAAGCTATTAGAGCTAAAAGAAAATCCTTCAGAAAATGGAAGAAGGAACTGACTGAAAATAAAAAGAAACAGCATAAGGAACGTCAAGCCAAATGCAAAACACTGATAAGGAAGGCAGAGAGGGACTTTGAAAAAAAGATTGCGTTGGAGGAAAAACACATAGCAAAATTGTTTTTAGGTATATTAAAAGCAAGAAGCCAGCAAAAGAATCGGTTGGACCACTAGATGACCGAGGGGTAACAGGGGCAATCAGGGAAGACAAAGCCATAGTGGAGAGATTAAATGAATTCTTTGCTTCGGTCTTCACCAAGGAAGATTTGGGAGAGATACCGGTGCCAGAAACTGTATTCAAAGCTGACGAGTCGGAGAAACTGAATTAAAATCTCTATAAACCTGGAGGATGTAATGGGGCAATTTGACAAACTGAAGAGTAACAAATCTCCTGGAATGGATGGCATTCATCACAGAGTACTGATAGCATTGAAAAATGAACTTGCAGAACTATTGTTAGTAATATGTAATTTATTTTTAAAATTGAGTGTGGTACCAGAAGATTGGAGGGTGGCCAATGCAACGCCGATATTTTTAAAAGGTTCCAGAGGAGATCCGGGAAATTATAGACCGGTGAGCCTGACGCCGGTGCCAGGCAAAATGGTAGAGACTATTATAAAGAACAAAATGACAGAACATATTGAAAATCATGGATTAATGAGACAAAGCCAACGTGGATTTAGTGAAGGGAAATCTTGCCTCACCAATCTATTACATTTCATTGAAGGGGTGAAGAAACATGTGGATAAAGGTGAGCCAGTCGATATTGTGTATCTGGATTTTCAAAAGGCGTTGGACAAAGTACCTCATGAAAGACTCCAGAAGAAATTGGAGAGTCATGGGATAGGAGGTACTGTCCTGTTGTGGATTAAAAACTGGTTAAAAGATAGAAAACAGAGAGCAGGGTTAAATGGTCAGTATTCTCAATGGAGAAGGGTAGATAGTGCGGTTCTTCGGGGGTCTGTGCTGGGACCGCTGATCTAGAGATGGGAGTAACTAGTGAGGTAATTAAATTTGCTGACAACACAAAGTTATTTAGAGTTGCTAAATCGCAAGAGTATTGAGAAAAATTACAAGAGGACCTTACGAGACTGGAAGACTGGGCGTCTAAATAGCAGATTATGTTTAATATGAGCAAGTGCAAAGTGATGCATGTGGGAAACAGGAACCTGAACTATAGCTACGTGATGCAAGGTTCCACATTAGGAGTCACCGACTGGGAAAGGGATCTAGATGTCGTCGTCGTCGTTGATATGTTGAACCCCTCGCTTAGTGTGTGTCAGCCTCTAAGAAAGCAAATAGAATGTTAGGTATTATTAGGAAAGGAATGGAAAACAAAAATGAGGACGTTATAATGCCTTAGTATTGGTCCATGGTCCGACCGCATAGTGAATATTTTGTTTTTGTTACATTTGTACCCCGCGCTTTCCCACTCATGGCAGGCTCAATGCGGCTTACATGGGGCAATGGAGGGTTAAGTGACTTGCCCAGAGTCACAAGGAGCTGCCTGTGCCTGAAGTGGGAATCGAACTCAGTTCCTCAGTTCCCCAGGACCAAAGTCGATCACCTTAACCACTAGGCCACTCCTCCACTGTTGCTACTATTTGAGATTCTACATGGAATGTTGCTATTCCACTAGCAACATTCCATGTAGAAGTCGGCCCTTGCAGATCACCAATGTGGCTGCACAGGCTTCTACATGGAATGTTGGAAGTGGAATAGCTGAAACCACTAATATCTCCAATACCACAAATCTTTGGAAACTGCAATCACGCTCTTCACTAATCCAAAGATAAGAACTAAGCGTATGCCAACAGCAATTGGATAAATACCACTGATAATATATGTATATGAAAGTTTCACATATTTTTATGTATTTATTGGGAGCCCTCGGACGATACCACTTAACGGCAATTTCATTAGTTTTTTGCCTAGTGGCTAGGTCTCTCTTCATCGGGCAATCCCTTTTATTAAACCATAAATAGTTGCTGTTGCAAACACATTCCACTGGTGCCCAAAAATATACGTGCTCAAAATATAATATAAAAATTCAAAAGGAAAAATAGAGAAAACTTATCTTAAACATTACTGCATGTCTCTCTGTTGAAGTCCAATTTAGGGGAAGCCAAAGTGGACTTCAACAGAGAGACATGCAGTAATGTTTAAGATAAGTTTTCTCTATTTTTCCTTTTGAATTTTTATATTATATTTTGAGCACGTATATTTTTGGGCACCAGTGGAATGTGTTTGCAACAGCAACTATTTATGGTTTAATAAAAGGGATTGCCCGATGAAGAGAGACCTAGCCACTAGGCAAAAAACTAATGAAATTGCCGTTAAGTGGTATCGTCCGAGGGCTCCCAATAAATACATAAAAATATGTGAAACTTTCATATACATATATTATCAGTGGTATTTATCCAATTGCTGTTGGCATACGCTTAGTTCTTATCTTTGGATTAGTGAAGAGCGGAAGTGGAATAGCAACATTCCATGTAGAATCTCCAATAGTATCTATTTTATTTTTGTTACATTTGTACCCTGCGCTTTCCCACTCATGGCAGGCTCAATGCGGCTTACATGGGGCAATGGAGGGTTAAGTGACTTGCCCAGAGTCACAAGGAGCTGCCTGTGCCTGAAGTGGGAATCGAACTCAGTTCCTCAGTTCCCCAGGACCAAAGTCCACCACCCTAACTACTAGGCCACTCCTCCAATTCTTTCACTTCATCTCAAAAAAGATATACCTTTCATGAGGTACAGAGAAGGGCGACGAAAATGATAAAGGGGATGGGACGACTTCCCTATGAGGAAAGGCTGAAGCATCCAGGGCTCTTCAGCTTGGAGAAAAGATGGCTGAGGGGAGATACGATAGAGGTCTATAAAATAATGAGTGGAGTGGAACAGGTAGACATGAATCATTTGTTTACTCTTTCTAAAAATACTAGGACTAGGGGGCATGCGATGAAGCTTCAAAGTAGTAAATTTAAAATAAATCGGAGAAACTTTTTCTTTACTCAACGTGTAATTAAACTGTGGAATTCGTTGCCAGAAAATGTGGTTAAGCAGCTAGCTTAGCAGGGTTTAAAAAAGGTTTGGGCAGCTTCCTAAACGAAAAGTCCATAGACCATTATTAAAATGGACTTGGGGAAAATCCACTGCTTATTCCTGGGATAAGCAGGATAAAATGTAATGAGCTTTTTTGGGGTCTTGCCAGGTGTTTGTGACCTGGATTGGCTTGATGGACCTTTGGTCTGTCCCAGTGTGGCAATGAAATGAATCTTAGCGGGGACGGGCAGGTATGGGTTAGATTCTAGTGGTGTGCCTCGACAATGTTTACACCTTGTAAGTGTGTCATGAGATGAAAAAGGTTGAGAATCCCTGACTTAGTCCTTGGTACGCTGTCCTCGCTTGGATTTTGAGGCTCTCTTCTTTCTTTGTTTCCTTCTTCTATTGCACTTTTAGTGTATGCTCTGAAAGATCCTCCTCCACTTCTATCCCACTATCAGTTGGTGTACCTCAAGGCTCTGTCTTGGGACCAGGGGCGTATCTGTGTGGGGCCACAGGGGCCTGGGCCCCCACAGATTTCGCCCTGGACCCCCCTACCGCCGTTAACCCTCCCCCGCCTACCGCCAACCCTTTCCCCGCCTACCGCGGTCACCTACCCCTGAGGTCCGCTCCTGCCGTTTTTTTAAAATATTACTTCAGCTGGCGGGGGACCCCAACCCCCGCCAGCCCAGCCGAGGTCTTTAACTTCTTCATCCTTGTGCTGTTCCTGCAATGCATCCTTCCAGTTGGACGGAGTTTGACATCGCAGCACGTTGTACGTGCAGGACGTCAATGTGCTGCGACGTCAAACTCCGTCCAACTGGAAGGATGCAATGCAGGAACAGCACGAGGAAGGATGAAGAAGTTAAAGACCTCGGCTGGGCTGGCAGGGGTTGGGGTCCCCCGCCAGCTGAAGTAATATTTTTAAAAACTGGCAGGAGCGGACCTCGGGGGGATAGGTGACCGCAGTAGGCGGGGAAAGGGTTGGCAGTAGGCGGGGGAGGGTTAACGGCGGTGGGGGAGGGTTAACGGCGGTGGGGGGGGGGCGTTATAATGTGCCCCCTCACTCTAGCCCCTGCCCCCCCCCTACCGCCGAACCTCAGATACGCCCCTGCTTGGGACCTCTTCTTTTCTCCATCTATACTTATTCCCTTGGTACTCTGATCTCCTCCCATGGATTTCAGTATCATCTTGATGCTGATGACTCCCAGATGTATCCTCTTCACACCAGAAATTTCAGCAGGAAATTTCTTCAGGGAAAGGTTGGTAGATGCGAGGATTGTGTCTGAATTCAAGAGAGCATGGGACAAGCACATGGGACCTCTCAGGGAGAGGAAGAGATGGTACATATTATGGATGGGCAGACTGGATAGGCCATACGGGCTTTATCTGCCATCATTTTGTACGTTTCCATTTAAAAAAACAAAACAGCAGCAAGTTTGAGTAGAGTGAGATGTTCCCATCTTGTGCTACTCATGGAAGGATCACATTTGGACACATGAATGACCAGCATTCAGATGAATTCTTCAGATGACATTGGTTTCAATTTAACTTTGTTACTTCTGATCCATTTATATCAGAGGATCTTAACCCAGTCATAGGCAGTCAAGTTTTCAGGATACCCACAATGAATATACATGAGTTAGATTTGCATACAATGTAGCCAGTGCATGCAAATTCATTGTGAGTATCCTGAAAACCGAACTAGCTAGGTGTGCCTTGAGAACTGGGTTGAGAATCCCTATTCGATAATATATTTATTGCTAAGTGCTCTCAGCAGGGTTTCATACAAAAGCTGGAATTATCTTGTTTTTAATTTTATAAACAAAAGTTTACAACATTCTATTTAAATGATCAGATCACAGCTCCATTTTGATTAATCCCAATCCATTTCCTAACAAAGAAATTAAAATGAAAGGGGCAAGTAAAACAAAGGCAGTAAACAGTAAGCCCATTTTCCCCTCAGAACGTGCACCAAAATTATATTTCTGTAGAAATGGAACAGAATTTTAAATTACAAGCTTTTACTATGTACTTCGGTGCTCTTGTTTTCGGGTGCCTCAGTGGTGCAAATGTAAGATAGGTCAACCAATATAAGAACTTGTGACTAGATCTCCAAACCTCCCAAAGGACTAACTGTGGTTTATTTGTTAGGGGAGGGGATGGATTGTGCTTTCTGATCTGTAAATTGTTTCTATGCGTTCTTGTGGAGGAGTGGCCTAGTGGTTAGGGTGGTGGACTTTGGTCCTGGGGAACTGAGGAACATAGTAACATAGTAGATGACGGCAGAAAAAGACCTGCATGGTCCATCCAGTCTGCCCAACAAGATAAACTCATATGTGCTACTTTTTGTGTATACCCTACCTTGATTTGTACCTGTCCTCCTCAGGGCACAGACCGTATAAGTCTGCCCAGCACTATCCCTGCCTCCCAACCACCGGCTCTGGGACAGACCGTATAAGTCTGCCCAGCAATATCCTCGCCTCCCAACCACCAGCCCCGCCTCCCACCACCGGCTCTGCCACCTAATCTCAGCTAAGCTTCTGAGGATCCATTCCCTCGGAACAGGATTCCTTTATGTTTATCCCACACGTTTGAATTCCGTTACTGTTTTCCTCTCCACCACCTCCCGCGGGAGAGCATTCCAAGTATCCACCACTCTCTCCGTGAAAAAATACTTCCTGACATTTTTCTTAAGTCTGCCCCCCTTCAATCTCGTATCGTGCCCTCTAGTTCTACCGCCTTCCCATCTCCGGAAAAGGTTCGTTTGCGGATTAATACTGAGTTCGATTCCCAGCACAGGCAGCTCCTTGTGACTCTGGGCAAGTCACTTAACCCTCCATTGCCCCATGTAAGTCACATTGAGCCTGCCATGAGTGGGAAAGTGCGGGGTACAAATGTAACAAAAAATAAAAAAATTGTGTGATCCATGTTTTCACTAATGGGCCAGCTGTGCCCTCCCATACCATCATCCCTCATTTGAGGTTACAAATATACCAACTGCTAATGCCAAATATATATATATATATTTTTTTTTTGGGGGGGGGGGGGGCGGTTACTTGTTTGTTTTATGCAATCCATGTGATTTTTTTTTTAGATCTTATAGAGTGGTACTGTGTCCTGTTTTATATGGGCCAGACTTTTTTTTTTTAAAGAAATTACCCATGTAAGAAAGAATAGTTTGACGACTCTCTTATATTCTGGTGCTGGTTCCTGTTATACTACTATCTTGCAGTTTTTGTAGATAGATATGTCTAAAAACTCATTCACTCAAGTAAATGGTTTCTGGAATTTGCCCTCTCCGTGTGTTTGGAATTTAAAAACATTTTTTTTGATACAGTCTTTAGGAAACTAAGGGGGTCTTTTACTAAAGGTTAGCTCGAGTTATCTGCAGCAGCTCCCATTTTATTCCTATGGGCCCTGCTGCAGATAACTCGAGCTAAGCTTTAATAAAAGACCCCTTATGAGGTTAATTTTCAAAAGCATCTTTGCAGGTAAAGCTGTGCTTCACGTGACAATATAGGCCTTTTGTAAAATTACACACCTGATATTCATGTTCAGTTATTTATTTATTTTATTTTTTACATTTGTATCCCACATTTTCCCACCTATTTGTAGGCTCAATGTGGCTTACATACCGTGTTTCCCCGAAAATAAGACACTGTCTTATATTAATTTTTGCCCCCCAAAATGCGCTAGGTCTTATTTTCAGGGGCTGTCTTATTTTTCGGGGAAACATCGGGGTTGGATCGGGGTTGGCCCGCCCGCCCTCCGTCGCTCCCGGAACTAACCTTAAATGCCTCCTTTCACCTTCGCAGCAAGCAGCAGCAGGGCAGGCCATTCCTTCCTTCCATGTCCCGCCCTCGCCTGACGTAACGTCCATGAGGGCGGGGCACGGAAGGAAGGAGAGGTCTGCCCTGCTGCTGCTTGCTGCGAAGGTGAAAGGACTGGGAGGCGTTTAAGGTTAGTTCCGGGAGCGACGGAGGGTGGGGGGGGGGGGGCCCGGGGGTGGCCTTGTCCGGCTCTCAGCAGCCCTGCTTTCAAACAAAAATTTGCTAGGTCTTACTTTCGGGGCAGGCCTTATATCTACCAATTCAGGAAAACCTCTACTAGGTCTTATTTTCGGGGGATGTCTTACTTTCGGGGAAACAGGGTAGTACCGGAGAGGCCTTTGCAGGCTCCGGTGTGAACAAATACAGGGTGATGTTGTGGTAAGATAAAGTTCATGTGGCACATCCACATTAGCGCTTATTATCAGGGTTACACCTGTACAGGTTGTGTTTGTGTGTGTGCGTGCACGTGTCTAACTTTACTCAGACTGAGCAAAGGTGTTCCTGGAGAGGGGTAACAGGGGAGGCTTAGCATACTTTTTAAATTCAGTCATATGTGTGTAAAATTTGTGTGTGCATGTGCGTGATGTCAGTGTATAAATTCTCTGGAGTAATTTTCAAAGGAGAAGTTTTAAAAATTCCATTTTTAAAATTTGTGAAGCCTGCAAAGGAGGAAGCATGCGCATATTTTTTTTTCCAAAGACGCACAATAAATTACCCTCTATGTTGTCCAGCTATAGGAGGAAAAATCAGGATACGACAAGGTGAACATTATTATTCGATTATGTAACTCCAAGCATAGAGGCGCCATCTTCCTTCAGTTTGTTGCCACTTACACTGAGTGGTCTTTTAACAGCAAATATCTACCGCCATTGTAACCCAAAGCTCCCTTTCTACAAAACAACTGTATAATGCGCTCTTTAACAGCTGAAGTCTTGCGAGGCCGCCCTTGTAAGTCTCGGCAGCCATTTTAAAGAAGATGCGGCAGGAGGCGGCTCAGTGCCGGCAGCGGGCAGGAAAGACTGGGGATCTTTCCTGCCCTGAATAATCCACTAGACCACCAGGGTGGGACCCTGCGGCTCGGGGGACCGGGGAGGTGGTCTGGAATAGGTGGGTGGGGAGGATACGGTTAAAAAAAAAAAGTTGTACTTTCAAACATGCTGGCTTGTGCATACAGATATACACAGAGAAAGTATAATAAGGGAATAACTTTTCATAGGTCGAGTAGTAATTTGTTATAAATCGTAATCGGTGTGTCATTTGGAGGGGCTGGTTATAGGGACACCCTAACCCTGTTATATTGGTGCAGAGATTTTTTTCCTCCTGGTAGAGGGCTTCTAAAACAGGCATCATATTATGAGAATCACATGCTCAATATTCAGAGTTTGTATTTATTTACTTATCGATGGCATTTTATCCCACATTAAACATGAATTAGATTGGAACCTGGGAGCATTTAAAATCTTTTTTTTTCCTGGAGAATGCAATGCATTGCTCCCCCCACAGGCTCTCTCCCCAGGTATAGCCAGCTCTGCAATTTTTTTTTTGGGGGGGGGGGGCAGGTGCAGAGGTGGACTGGGCCCCCCCTCCCAAATTGCAGGGCTGGCTATACCAGGGGAGAGAGCCTATTGTTAAAAATTTACCAGCACACCACTGGACCAAAGTATTATACACCTTTACCCCTTACAAATCCTAAAAGTGGCATTTGTACAGACAGAAAATTAACTCAACCTTGGGGCTTTTTCTGGTGCTTCTCATCTTTCTATGTTAAACACCTGTCTTAACCACAAACGTGGCAAACCGATAATACACTTAAAGGAAGATAAGGTGATGAAAGCAGACTGTGGCGAAAGATACTCGTGGGATTTTCTAGGGTACTAACCACAGTCAGCTCAAATAGAATTCACAATTAAAAATTTGCCTTGGTTATTTTAGCTGTGACTTTTGTCAAAAAGAAACGGTGTATGGGGAGCTGGGGAGGACATGATATGGTCCTGAATTTCCCAACGAAGCCGTCCTTTAGAGATGATACACTCCCATCTATATCATTCAACTTCACATATGTAACACCCACCCATCATCTTCATCATCATTTCTCCCTACTTATAACAAACTTTTTATCCTTCTGTCTGAAAACTTCCAAGATCAATCTCTGCAGCTAACGGCCAGTTGGAAAGTTTCCAGACCCTGAATATCACCCAAGACAGTCTGGTGTGTGTGGAGATAGTATCTAAGCACATTATACAGGTACTGTGTATGCAGCTCGCATGGCTCCCTCCTAGGATACATCATTTTTCTTTCCCTCAGTGACTGAAGAGAACCAGCTATTGATTTATATACTCTAAATAGCAAGATTAATAACAACAACTGTGAAAAGCAAATAAAGACAGCCTTTGTAAATACTCTAACCAATAAACTGTGGTATGGGAAGGAAAGGGGAATGGGACTTGATCTACCGCCTTTCTGAGGTTTTTGTAACTACATTCAAAGCAGGTTTACGTACATTCAGGTACTAATTTTGTACCAGGGGCAATGGAGGGTTAAGTGACTTGCCCAGAGTCACAAGGAGCTGCAGTGGGAATTGAACTCAGATCCCAAGGATCAAAGTCCACTGCACTAACCACTAGGCTTGGCCAATGCAAGGTTTGAAATTCTGAAAAAATATATATATATTCTTTACTTTCTAATGCTTCACCCTATTAACCCATCAATGGCAGTTTCTCTACTGCTGCAGTAAATGGTAGCATAGGAAAAAACTGCCACACCTAATTATTCCATGTAGCTTTCCTCTTAAGGCATTTTTCATGGACAGAAATCTGAAAGAGAGAAACGTTTTGCTGCAGAAACAAATGAATAGTCCCACAAGAGCCCAGCGTCTAAAAATGTAATTCCAAAATTTTATTTATATACATGTGTTTATGGTGTAATTAATTATGGACCTCAGCGGCGACTCATTTCATAAGAGCCAGAATATCTCTTAGCTTGCCAAGCCTCTTCACTACTACTACTTAACATTTCTAAAGCGCTACTAGGATTACGCAGCGCTGTACAATTCAACATAGAGGGACGGTCCCTGCTCAAAGAGCTTACAATCTAATAGACAAGTGAATGGTAAGTCCGATAGGGGCAGTCAAATTGGGGCAGTCTGGATTTACTGAACGGTAAGTTTTAGGTGCCGAACGCAGCATTGAAGAGGTGGGTTTTAAGTAAAGACTTGAAGATGGGCAGGGAGGGGGCTTGGTGTAAGGGCTCAGGAAGGTTGTTCCAAGCATCGGGTGAGGCGAGGCAGAATGAGCGGAGCCTGGAGTTGGCGGTGGTGGAGAAGGGTACTGAGAGGAGGGATTTGTCCTGTGAACGGAGGTTACGGGCGGGAACGTAAGGGGAGATGAGGGTAGAAAGATAGTGAGGGGCAGCAGACTGGGTGCATTTGTAGGTAAGAAGGAGAAGCTTGAATTGAATGCGGTATCTGATTGGAAGCCAGTGAAGTGACCTGAGGAGAGGGGTGATATGAGTGTATCGGTTCTGGCGGAATATAAGACGTGCAGCAGAGTTCTGAACAGATTGAAGGGGGGATAGATGGCTAAGTGGGAGGCCGGTGAGGAGTAAGTTGCAGGTCCAAAATAATTTTTAGATCAAATTTATTAGTTTAAATTTTTTTTTTTTTTTTTTTTTTATTGAAATTGTTATCAAATAAACAGCTTACAAACTGCCAACATTTCAATTACAATTTGCTTTTCATTTGTTAAATTCCCCCCCTCTGATCAACCATATCTTACCCTCCCTCCCTACCCAGGTGGTGACTGAGTGTAATCATTATATTGTTCATAAAGTGTCCATATCTTATTAAAAGATAGTACGGATCCTCTTCGCATGGCTGTTAGCTTGGACATTTGGTAAAGAAAGTCTACTTTCCTAGTTACCATCTGTAAGGATGGTGTCTCTACTTGCTTCCACTTTCGAGCCAAGCCTATCTTTGCAGCTACAAAATATTGAATCGCTAGTCTGTGCTGCCAGCTTGGTATGGACGCTGGCCGGAAATGAAGCAAACAGTTCTCCGCTTTCCATGCAAATGTGCTCTGCAGTATGCTGTTAACCAGTTCAATTACAGCTTTCCAATATATCTTTACTTTCTCGCAAGTCCACCAAATGTGGTAAAATGATCCCCTTTGTCCACATTCTCTCCAACATTGCCCCGAGACTCCCGGGTACATCTTATGGAGGCGTTCAGGCGTGTAGTACCACCAATACAATATTTTAAACCCATTTTCATTCACTGATTGTGCTAGTGATGGCTTAAGTAAGTATTTGTAATTTGCTTTCCATTCTGTTTTGGTGTATGTGGTCTGTAACGCATCTTCCCACTGGGCTTGATAGCGCACCTGTGGGTCGGTGCGCCCCAGCAGGGCCAAATATATGCGAGTTATACCTCCCCTGCCTCCCCCTCTACTAATAGCTATCTCCAGATCTGTTTCGGCTAGGTCTAACTCATCTTGCGCTTTCTTTTTAATGAAGCTACGTAAGTTACAGTAATATGTGAGATCTCTTTCTTTTAGAACATACTCTTCCTGGAGCTCTTTGAATGGAAGCATTTTTCCCTCTTTCCATAACTGTCCCAGTGTGCATAACCCTGCTTGGGCCCATATCTCAAATACCTTCTCCGATTTCCCTATTGAGAATCCTGTTGCCCACCTTATAGCCGTTTGCCGATAATAATTCCTCTCAGGGAAAAGCTTCTTCCTCACTTGATACCATGTCCACATAGGATGTTTTAATCCAATGGGAATTTGTTTAATTATGGGGACCAATTCCTCCCCTGGTATCCATAAAATGTCCCCAATTGCTCTCCTACCCAACCATGCTCTTTCCCAATGTAACCATTTCTTAGTTGCTCCAGGGGACCATTCTGCCAAAATACGAAGTTGTGCTGCTTGATAATATAAGTAAAAATTTGGTACCCCCATTCCTCCTCTCTCCCAAGTTTGGTACATCATAGTTCGCCGTACTCTTGGTGGGTGTTTTTTCCATATATATGCGAATATTTTGCGATTGAGTTTTGCAAAAAAGCTATTGGGGATTGGAATTGGAATTGCCATGAATAAATACAACAATTTCGGGAGCAGCATCATTTTAATCGCATTAATACGTCCTTTCCAGGAGACATTAAGTCCTTCCCACTTATCTAATTCGCTAAATAATTCTTCAACTTTTTGGGGAAAGTTAGCTGCAAATAGTCCCTCTATTTGTGTTGTTACCTGTATTCCCAAATATCGTATGGATTTTGTCGCCCATACAAAAGGGAAGGCGGCCTTAAGGGCCTCCAGTTCCTCAGGTGGTACCGTGAGATTAAGGAAGATCGACTTGTCTAGATTGGGTTTAAATCCCGATAATTGCCCATATCTTGCTAAATGTGCTACTATCCTCTCTACCGCTTTCAGTGGATTCGAGACTGTCATCAGAATATCATCGGCAAACAGCATAAGTTTATGTTCCCTTAAGCCCCTCACCACCCCTGTCACCTCTCTATCTTTCCTAATCATATTGGCCAATGGTTCCAATGACAGGGCAAACAGCAGTGGTGACATTGCACATCCCTGTCTGGTTCCCCGCCAAAGGTTAAATGTTTTTGTGTATGTCCCATTGACCTTTATGGTGGCCATTGGTGTCTGATATAGTAAGCGTAACCAGCTCAAAAACCTCCCATCGATACCTATTCGTTGTAATGTTGCAAATAGAAACGACCAGTCCACGCGGTCAAACGCTTTTTCTGCGTCTATTGATAGTAGTACCGCCGGGGTCTGGTCGTCTCTCACCTGTTGAATAATATGCATTAGACACCTTATATTGTCAAAGGTCTGGCGCCCCTCTATAAATCCCGCCTGATCTGTATGTATAACCCCTGGTAGTTGCTTCTGTAACCTTCGGGCCAAGATTTTTGTGAAAATCTTATAATCCACATTTAGGAGTGATATTGGTCTGTAAGAGCTACATAATTTCGGGTTTTTCCCTGGTTTTAGTATTAAAGTTATCGCTGCCAGTCTCCAGGTGTCTGGTAGCTTCTGCAAGTCCTCCAGTGCATTAAAGAGTTTCTGTAATACTGGTATAAGGTGTCTACTAAATAATTTATAAAATCTTGTGGGGAATCCATCAGGGCCAGGAGCTTTACCATTTGCCATATCTGTTATTGCCCACCCTATCTCCTCCGCTGTGATGGGTGCGGATAATTGGGTCGACCCCCCTCTCCCTATCTGAGGTAATTCTGCCTCTTGCAAGTATTTTTCTATTTCATCTAATTCAGGCGTTTGTTCTGGTTCATATAGATTGGTGAAGTGAGCAAGAAATGCCTCATGTATGTGTTCAAGTTGTGAGATATAGCCCCCTTCTGCCGTTTGTATACCCCCTATATAATTGCGTTGAGACATTTTTTTTAGCTTACATGCTAGTAGCCTACCCGCTTTGTCTCCAAACTCGAAATTTTCCTGCTGTGCTATTTGCAGTTTGACAGCTAAATCTACCATCTGTAACTCATTCAGCTTTAATCTCAATTCCTGCATTTTTGACAGTTCTTTAGTGTCTTTGGGGTCTTTTTTATGTTGTTGCTCAAGCTGCCGTAATTCTGTTCTAATATTATCTTCCTGTGCTGCTCGTTCTTTTGTCAGATGGGTTCTCAACGCTATTAATTTCCCTCGGAGCACTGCTTTAAGCCCCTCCCACACAAATTGTGGGTGGATCTCTCCCACATCATTATATTCCAGATATTCCAGAATATATTTCTCTATTACCGGGATATTTTTAGTGTCCAATAGAAGTGCCTCGTCCATCCGCCAATATCTGGCGCCCACCTGTCGGGCCCCCGCCATTAACTCTAGGACCACTGGGGCATGGTCAGACCAGGTACGAGGTTCAATATATGTTTCCCGTGTTCTATTTACCACTATCACATCTCCCATCCATCCATCTATTCTAGAATATGTTTTATATTGGGAAGAGTAATATGTGTAATCTCTTTCTTGGCCATGCTTGGTTCTCCATATATCTGTTAGGCCCCATCTAGCCATGAATCTCCTCCATATTTTCCTGTCTGATTTAGCATATACTGCCTGGCCTGTGGAGTTATCTAAGTGTGGTTGGATTGTGAGATTAAAATCTCCACCCATTATTAGGTGACCTTGCAAGTGCTTTTGTATTTGCTGTTCTACTTTTTCCACAAACAATCCTTGTCCCGTGTTTGGTGCATAAACATTAACAATTGTATATTGAACATTATACAGTGATACTAACATTATCAAATATCTACCTTCTACATCTTTTATGACCTTACTAACCTCCCAAGGTAGTGCGCTAGACAACGCTATTAACACCCCCCTCTGTTTTGAATTGCTTGTACAAGATGAGAAATATATAGTGGGGTATCGTTTATGGCACACTAACTTCTCATAATCTTTTTTCAGGTGTGTCTCTTGTAAGAGTACCACATCTGCGTTTAAGCGCACCATTTCTTTGAATGTTAATTGGCGTTTCGTAGGTGAGTTCAAGCCCCGCACATTAAATGTTACACATTTGAACACTTTATCCCCCAACATCAATCCATAAGTCATTACTTATACACCACCTTTCCCTCCCTCCTCCCCCCCTCCCCCCTCCCTCCTTTCCCCATAACCTGATATAGCACATCTCTATTGCAATCGAGATCATGCCTATAATGGTGTGGACTTCCGGTCCCGTTTACTTTTCCAGCCTGCTCAATTTGTTTGATCCTTCTTTGTTGCTCAGTGTGATCTAGCCCGATCCAGTTTATCATATTATTAACACCTCATGTGTTATCTTTGTATTCCAAGTGTGATTGCTCTTTCACGGGCCTTTCTCTGGTATTATTGTCTGCTCTGACGCTTGTCTCCGCAGCCTTCCACGACCTTTTGAGACTCTCTGCCACTTCTGCTTGACATTTCTTTGAAATCCTGACGATGGTTTTGGTGTCGATGTTTTATCCATCTTTTCCTGACCCAAATATTCATGAGCCTCTTCTAGCGATGCCACCTTGCGTTGTTTGCCTTCTTTATAAAATGTTAGGGCAAACGGATGTTGCCATCTGTATTTTATTCCTTCTGCTCTAAGCTTCTCCGTCAGCGGGCGCAGTTCTCCACGCCGTTTTAAGGTGGTAGCTGCTAGGTCTTGAAACAGTTCAATGGGGTATGTCTCCCATGTGATTGGGCTGGCCACTCTAGCTTGGTGCATGACTTCTTCTTTCACTTTGAACTCCGAGAAGCAGGCCACTATATCTTTTGGCGTATTTGCCTTTCTTGACCCCAACGCCCGATGTGCTCGTTCTAGTCGAATAGTTTCTGGGGCTATTGGATGGTCAGATGTGGAGAGAAGTTGGGCTGCTATTGCTTGCACTACTTTTTCACAATTATTATATTCAGGCAGATCCGGTAGGCCTCGCACTCTAATGTTGGAGCGTCGGCTTCTATTTTCAAGGTCTTCCACCTTGTCCGTCAGAAATTTCATATCCGATTGGTGTTCTGCCACATGTTTCTCTACTTCATTTAAAGTTTCTGCATGTTCTTCTAGCCCCATTTCTACCTCATTGACACGGCTCCCCAGGTCTTTGATTTCTTCCCTCAAATCCGCGCTCAGTTGCGCGAAATCTTGGCGCATCTCTTTTATATCTTTTTTTATATCCTGGAGCCAAGTACTTAATTGGTCCCATTTGTCCGGCGGGACCTCGTTTTGTCCTTCAGTTTCTCTCTCTCTCTGGCTCACCGGCGAATTCGGGCTAGATGCGTACTCTTGGCCTTCGTGCTCTCCGGCCGGAATCTCTGACGCACGTTCCCGTTGGCGGTAAGCGAAGTTCGCCAAATCTGCCTTTTTGAGTTTTGTATCGGCCATCTTACAAATCGCGGTGCTATCGCTTCACTCTCTCGTAGCTTCCACCTTGTTTTGTGGATCGTTTGCTCGTTATATTAGCTCGTTTTCGGGCTGGAAGACGGGAGCTCCGCAATCAGACCGCCATTGCAGAGCGTGACGTCACCGGAAGTCCCTTTTAGTTTAAATTTTTTAAAGGATTTTTGCAAACTTTTAGAAACTTTAAACAATTTCATATCCCATCGTAAATCTTTATTTTTTATCTCATATATGGAGAAAACTTTTACAAGAATGACTTAGCTTTGCTTGAAGTCATAAACAAAAGGACCGCTGGCCGACATGCAGCATGTTTCGCATTGCGTGGACCGGACACTGACGCAGTAAAAGTGAAACATGCCGAATGTCGGCCAGCAGTCCGTTTGTTTCTGACTGCAAGGAAAGCTATGTCATTTTTGTAACAGTTTCTGGATGTCTGGATCCACCGACTAAATAGACATCAATTGCTGGACCCCCATGTTAATGAGCACCCAAGAGACATCATTGTTTGTTTCCAGAACTACACAGACAAGATGAGCCTGTTATGTAAAGCAAGAGAGCAAGGAGTTCTACAGTGGAATGGATTAAAAAGTGAAGTTTTTCAAGACTTATCATATAGTACGCTTTAGAAACGGAGGGCCTTTCGCAAGGATACTAAAGCAAAAGCCCAGGCAAAACAGAGGTACAAATGGACTTTTCCATTTGGACTACTGGTAACTGTTAATGGAGTGAATAGAAATGTAACTACTGTGGATGAAGGCTGGTTAAAAGATAACAGAGAGTAGGGTTAAATGGTCATCATTCTCAATGGAGAAAGGTAGTTAGTGGGGTTTCCCAGGGGTCTGTGCTGGGACCGCTGCTTTTTAACATATTTATAAATGACCTAGAGATGGGAGTAACTAGTGAGGTAATTAAATTTGCTGATGACACAAAGTTATTCAAAGTCGTTAAATCGCGGGAGGATTGTGAAAAATTACAAGAAGACCTTACGAGACTGGGAATCTAAATGGCAGATGACATTTAATGTGAGCAAGTGCAAAGTGATGCATGTGGGAAAGAGGAATCCGAATTATAGCTACGTCATGCAAGGTTCCAAGTTAGGAGTCACCGACCAAGAAAGGAATCTAGGTGTCGTCGTTGATGATATGTTGAAACCTTCTGCTCAGTGTACTGCTGCGGCTAAGAAAGCAAATAGAATGTTAGGTATTAGGAAAGGAATGGAAAACAAAAATGAGGATGTTATAATGCCTTTGTATCGCTCCATGGTGCGAACGCACCTCGAATATTGTGTTCAATTCTGGTCGTCGTATCTCAAAAAAGATATAGTGGAATTAGAAAAGGTGCAGAGAAGGGCGACGAAAATGATAAAGGGGATGGGACGACTTCCCTATGAAGAAAGGCTAAAGCGGCTAGGGCTCTTCAGCTTGGAGAAAAGGTGGCTGAGGGGAGATATGATAGAGGTCTATAAAATAATGAGTGGAGTTGAATGGGTAGATGTGAAGCGTCTGTTCACGCTTTCCAAAAATACTAGGACTAGGGGGCATGCGATGAAGCTACAATGTAGTAAATTTAAAACGAATCGGAGAAAATCTTTCTCCACTCAACGTGTAATTAAACTCTGGAATTCGTTGCCAGAGAATGTAGTAAAGGCGGTTAGCAGTTGGCTGGCTTCAGGTATGTGCTGAGTTTTAAAAGGTTTGGACGGCTTCCTAAAGGAAAAGTCCATAGACCGTTATTAAATGAACTTGGGGAAAATCCACTATTTCTGGGATAAGCAGTATAAAATGTTTTGTACTTTTTTGGGATCTTGCCAGGTATTTGTGACCTGGATTGGCCACTGTTGGAAACAGGATGCTGGGCTTGATGGACCTTTGGTCTTTCCCAGTATGGCAATACTTATGTACTTATGAACTGCTGAGAAAGGAAGGAATATAAAGAAAGCAAAGGATGTACAGCCTCTGCAACAAAACATGGAAGTGAGACAAGTGCTTGGCGGGATTTTTTGGTATGTACAATTTCATTTATTTATAAAATTGCCTGTGATGACGTTTGTAACTGTCATTTTCACAATGGCACATTGACATTTCACGTGGTTTCATATATATAAGTGTTGTTGCATTTTCATCTATATAATTTTATGTATATACATTCCTGTATGCATATCATTTATTTTTTTTTTTGCAGTGTTGTGTGTTTCATACATATATATATTTGTATTTACCCTTATATTTATATTTCTCTTTTATACTTGCAATATCATGTCTTATAGTGTTATATTTTTTATTGTATATTTATATTTTGTATTTTATGTTTTTAGACCCCTGAGGAAGGCGTTTAGCTGAAACACGGACCGTGTAGGGTCCCAATAAACTTTGTTTTGGTGCTCTTACCACTGTGCATTGGGCTGGTCATTTGGACTTGGTTCACTTCCACCCTTGTGTGCTTTGCTTTGCTTGGCGGGATTTTGTTTCCAGAAAGTAGAGAAAACCAATAAGCAGCCAAGTCACACTGCAATGCAGGGAACTCGTGATGTGATGTGCTCAATGGGCAAAACGCGGGAACGGAAGAGACTTTCTTCTACTCGAACTGTGCATGAGTAGGGCTGAGTGTAGATAAAGAAAGGGGTTGGGAGTGTGAAGAAAATGAGGAATAGGGTGTATTAATGTTCTAAAGAAGAGGATTAGTGGGGGAGGGGCGTGGAGTGGGAGCTAAAGTGGAGGGAGATTCATGGGAGGGGGACTGAGTAGAGATGAGAGAGAGATAACTTGTGGGGAGGTTGTATTCCTTCATGTGGAGTATGAAAAGAAGGGTTTAAAAAAAAACTATTTGAAATTAAATATGGGTCACAGGAAAAAAATTATAACAAAAATTATATATCTATATAGATAGATAAATATTTATTTATATCAAACATATAAAAGGCAAGTGTCGTACTCACTCGCAAATGCGCAGTAGAGACTTCCCTCTCTGCCCCGCCCCTGCATCAATACGTGATGAGGGGGGGCGGGACACAGCGGGAAGTCTCTACTGCGCATGCCGCAGACGTACTCGCAACCGCTCCGCCCTCCCTCTCCCCCCTCCCGAGGTCACTGCTACCGCTCCCCCCACCCGGAGTCGCCGCCACCGCCGCCCCTCCACCCGGCCCGAGCACTGTCTTTCTTATTGAACTTACATCGCACCACGCAGACGCAGCAGGCCCATCAGCAAAGCTGCCGTCGGGACGGGCTTCCTTCTCTGCCTGTGTCCCGCCCTCGCCGCGTTATGTCACACGAGGGCGGGACACAGGCAGAGAAAGGAAGCCCGTCCCGATGGCAGCTTTGCTGATGGGCCTGCTGCGTCTGCGTGGTGCGATGTAAGTTCAATAACAGACAGTGCTCGGGCCGGGGGGGGGGGGGGGGGGGCGAGCAGCGGCGATCTCGGGGGGGGGGGGCCTCGGAACCCCCCCCATTCCAAAACTAGCCCGTTTACACGGGCTCAACGGCTAGTAGATATATAGATAGGTAAGGTTTATACAGTCTGCGTGTATTTCTAGCTTTCACAGTTTGTCTGTGTGTGTCTTACCTGTCCTGCAACCAGCCTCATCGACTCCACTTTCGCAGTCATTCTCCCCATCACATCTCCAGGAAAATGGGATGCATTTGTTGCTAGAGCCTCCGCAGCTTAATTTTTCAGGTGCACACACTTGCTTGACTGCAAAAAACACATACACAGAAAGAAACAAATAAGATACGTCTATTTCTAGACATTACGGCAATCTTCCCTTAAATGCCCAGTTTTGTGTTCTCTCATTATGTAAAGGCCCAAAGCAAATTAATCGCTTTAGAATCTATGTGCAAACAGAAAAGCTTTAGCAAGGAATTTTAGGGTCATTCCATTCCAGAAACTGTCGAACCGATGACTCTCTGCTCAGAATATGAGGCTGAGCTGCAGATTTTCTTGCACGGAGCAATTTCTACATTTTGTGACACGTGCAAACATAGGCATGCTTATAGGGCTTCTGACCATCCTCAGCTCAGTTTTCATAAGAGGTTTCGATTAGTCTCAGCATAAGGGGAGAGAAGCATTTATCAGAAATACTACGAAAAGAAGTTTTGTCCTCTTCTGCAAACAAAATGACTTTCCCCATAATTGTAGGATAGACAACAGCAGGGGCATAGCCAGACTTCGGTGGGAGGGGGGGTCCAGAGCCCGAGGTGAGGGGGGCACATTTCAGACCCCCCCGGCGCTGCCGACCCCGTCATTTTTTACCCCCCTTGCTGCCGCTGCCACCACCACCAGCTTTGATCCCCCCACCGCTGACCCTCTCGATCCCCCCTCCCGCCGCCAACCCTCCCCCGCTGCCATCGGCTACCTTTGCTGGCAGGGGACCCCCAACCCCCGCCAGCCCCTGCCCCAACCCCCTCTTCTTCTGGCGCAAGGCTTCGTTCTGTTTCTGTGAGTGTGACGTCCTGAACGTTGTACGTTGGGGTCCCCCGCCAGCAAAGGTAGCCGACGGAGATGGCAGGGGAGGGGGGGTTGAGAGGGTCATCATCAGGGGGGTCCAGGGCCAAATCTACCGGGGCCCAGGTCCCCGTGGCCCCATGTAGCTACGCCACTGGATAACACTGGAACAGCTCATCCTCATTCCACTTTATGGAAAAGGTATCATGTAAAATATCCAAGATCAACAACCTCCCCCCCCCCCCCCCCCCCCCCCCAGTATACAAGTCTAAACAAACATAGTAGGGACAACCAACAAACTGGAGTGGAGTGCAGAAATCTGTTTCTCGTAGGAGTCTTATTGGAGTAGGTAAAGGAAACGTTATACGTCGTGCTTAACTGGATTTGACAAGGGTCGTGTTTCGGTACTACTGCCTGTATCTGTGAGAGAAACGCCATAAAAAAAACAGCAACAGTTTGATAAATTTAGTAAGGGTGATAAATGCTCTGAACTTGAACAATATAACTTCGCATTGATGTAACAGGTTCTTCATGGACAGCAGGATAAAGTCAGCCACATGTAGGTGACAACCCGATGGCACCCCATGAAGGGAATTACTCTCCCAGAGCTCAGAAAGACCTTTTAAAAAAGGTCCTGAGCATGCATCCACAGCAGGGCCGCCGAGGGGGGGGGGGGGGGGGGGACAAAAGTCCCTGGGCCCGGGCCTCCGGAGGGGGCCCGGCGACACCGCAGTCCGACCCGCCCTCCCTCAGTCGCTCCCAGCACTAACCTTAAACTACTACTACTACTTAGCATTTCTATAGCGCTGCCAGGGTTACACAGCGCTGTACAAGTTTAAACATGGGGAAGGACAGTCCCTGCTCAAGAGAGCTTACAATCTAAAGGTAAAAACTATGTAGTCAGTGTAGGTATCAGGAATGGGAAGGTGGTTAGGCACCAAAAGCAAGGGAGAAGAGATGGGCCTTGAGTAAGGACTTGAAAATGGGCAGGGAGGGCGCATGGCGTAAGGGCTCAGGAAGTCTGTTCCAGGCATAAGGTGCTGCGAGGCAGAAGGGGCGGAGTCTGGAGTTAGCGGTGGTGGAGAAGGGTACAGAAAGGAGTGATTTGTCCTGAGAGCGGAGGTTACGGGTGGGAACATATGGGGAGAGGAGGGTAGAGAGGTAATGGGGGGCTGCAGATTGAGTGCACTTGAAGGTCAATAGGAGAAGCTTGAACTGTATACGGTAGCGGATCGGGAGCCAGTGAAGTGACTTGAGGAGAGGGGTGATATGAGAGTATCGGTTCACGCGGTAGATAAGACGTGCGGCGGAATTTTGGACAGATTGAAGGGGGGATAGGTGGCTAAGCGGGAGGCCAGCGAGGAGAAGGTTGCAATAGTCAAGACGAGAGGTAACGAGCGAGTGGACGAGGGTTCGGGTGGTCTGTTCAGAGAGGAATGGGCGAATTTTGCTAATATTATAGAGGAAGAAGCGACAGGTCTTAGCTGTCTGCTGGATATGGGCAGAGGAGAGGGAGGAGTCAAAAATGACTCCGAGATTGCAGGCTGAAGAGACGGGGAGGATGAGGGCGTTGTCAACAGAGACAGAGTGGGGGAAGAGGAGAAGAGGGTTTGGGTGGAAAGACAAGGAGCTCAGTCTTTGCCATGTTCAGTTTCAGATGCCGGTTGGACATCCAGGCAGCGATGTCTGAAAGGCAGGCCGAAACCTTAAACCTAAATGCCTCCTTTCACCACGTTCGCAGCAAGCAGCAGCAGGGCAGGCCACTCCTTCCTTCCATGTCCCGCCCTCGCCTGACGTAACATCCGCGAGGGCGGGGCACGGAAGGAAGCAGAGGTCTGCCCTGCTGCTGCTTGCTGCAAACGTGCTGAAAGGAGGCGTTTAAAGTTAGTGCAGGGCCCGGCCCGGTAGCGGGTGGAAGGGGCTCGGTGGCGACGACGACGACCTCGGGTGGTGGGGGGGGGGCCCGGGGGCGGCCTTGTCCCGGGCCTAGCTCTGGCTCTCGGCGGCCCTGATCCACAGACCCCACCACACAGCTAGCCCGCTTCCTCCCTCAATTTAATGCATCTACCCTGCTAATAGATGGCTTTTCCTGTTCTCCCAATTTTAACAGACCACATGAGTGTGAAGGCCTGATGGTGCCACTGACTGGTGGCCAATGTTGTGATTCCTAAAGGAAGATGAGAGGCAGTGTCCTGGGCAAATTGAGCACGAAGGAAGAGGAGGAGCAGGAGGAGTATTTCCTAAATGTGGGGCTTCTTCTATCCCTTCAATGTAAGGAGTTTGGCACAGTACCAGCAATGCAAGGAAGCAGAACTTGTACCTCCTTGAATCTCCATGCTGAGAGACCTGCAGGGCAGTGCTATGTTGGAGCAGCACCAGCACTGATGCGCAGAGAGGAGGCAATCCCTAGAGCTGGTGGGAGTGGCTGGCACCATGCAAACAGTGCCAGCACAGAAAGAAGCCTGTTGTGGGTATTCCCTGGCTCTGAAAGAAGAATATAAAGCTTTGCTGCCATAGGAGCCTTGGGCTGTCCATCTGGGAAGTTGCCGAGGAAACTGGGAGGTGGGACTGAACAGAGCAATGCCTGAATAGTACCGTGTTTGACCAAATCCAGAGCAAGGCTAGAGGAGGCAGAGGCAGCAGGAAGGGCCAGTCTCATCGGGGCCTCAGTGGTCCTGGTTTGTTCTGCCAGGAAATCCTTTAGATAATTTTGCCCGTCTCTTCTTGCCATGGGGACATGTGGCCACAGTGTCTAGTGCAGTCTATGTGGTGCTCTGGCCTGAGCCAGTGGAAGCAGACCTTCATGGGTGTCCAAGTCACTCATCCGCTTGCTGCAGCTTGCGCATATTTTGAAGCCCAGCTTAGAGTCTGCCACTCTTAAAGCAGTGTGGGAAGGCTGTAAAACCTGGTGGTAAGAGGTAACCAATGCTTGGCTTGAGCTCTTCTTGGTGGTTTCCTAAATGCGGGAAAGCGGAAAAATCTATACATGGGCGTAATGGACACAGTAGACAGAGAGGAAGTGAGCTGGCTCTGCAGTAGGGGAGGTTGATGCCTGCTCGGGATCTTTTTAAAAGGTCTTTCTGAGCTCTTGGAGAGTAATTCTGTACAAGGGGCACTATTGGATGACATCGCCTACATGTGGCTGACTCATCTTGCTTATTCATGGGGAAAAGTTTCTCATCAAGTAACATAGTAGATGACGGCAGAAAAAGACCTGCACGGTCCACCCAGTCTGCCCAACAAGATAAACTCACATGTGCCATTTTTTGTGTATACCTTACCTTGATTTGTACCTGTCTTTTTCAGGGCACAGACTGTATAAGTCTGCCCAGCACTATCCCCGCCTCCCAACCACCAGCCCTGCCTCCCACCACCAGCTAAGCTTCTGGGGATCCCTTCCTTCTGAGCAGGATTCCTTTATGTTTGTCTCATGCATGTTTGAATTCCGTTACCGTTTTCCTCTCCACCACCTCCCGCGGGACGGTATTCCAAGTAGAGCAGAGCTGGTAAGAGCCCCTTGATAAGAAACCGCAGCACACATCCCTGACAGGGTAAGAATAAGCCAGCACAGTACAGCCTCTTCCACTGTGTTTGCCTGCTTGTATGACTGGTGCATCTTATAAGACTAGCAGGATCTCAGTTATATGCTGTTCTGTGGTTTTTAAATGATTGTTCCTGGTAGTGAAGCTTGTGATTGACAAGTTTCATTATTAAAACTTAAAGGTGAGGCCTATGCCCTGAGTTAAGTACCTAGCAGCTCCTCTTTAGAAAGGAAAGAAGAAACAAATATAATACATTTAAAAGTGAGTCCTCCCAACCCCCTCTAGCTTGCCGGGGTATCCAGTCCTGGTCTATGGGAAAGCTGGCCATTCTAGGGAAGCAAAACGAGGGGTAGAAAGTGTCAGTCTGTAAAAGGCAGGTCCAACAACACTGATATCAAATAATAAAAACATATCAAATAATAACACATAAATAATATAAATTGTAACATATCAAATAATATTAACTATCAATTCTAATTTATCTCCTGCCTTTTATTAGCAGACTAGTAAAACAGGCCCGTTTCTGACACAAATGAAACGGGCGCTAGCAAGGTTTTCCTCGGAGTGTGTATGTTTGAGAGAGTGTGTGTGTGAGAGAGAAAGTGTGTGTGAGAGATGGAGTGTTTGTATGAGTGAGAGAGAGACAGAGTGTGTATGTGTTTGTGTCAGAGAGAGAGAGAGTGTGTGAGAGACAGTGTATGTGTGTGTGAGAGAGAGAGATAGAGTGTATGTGAGAGACAGAGTGAGTGTGTGTGTGTGTGTGGGGGGGGGGGGCTCCGAGTTCCATGACCCCCTCCTTCCTTCCCTTTCTCTCCTCCCCTCCGAGTTCCAGGCCCCCCTTCCGTCCGAGGTGCAGACCCCCCTCCCTCCTCTCCTCCCTTTCTCTCCTCCCCTCCGAGTTCTTGGCCCCCCCGTCCCTCTGAGTTCCATGTCCCCCTCCCTCTTCTCCCCAGCGTGTTCCATGCCCCCCTTTCCTCGGAGTATATATGTTTGAGAGAGAGAGTGTGTGGGTGAGAGATAGAGTGTGTATCTGAGAGTGAGAGAGAGACAGTGTGTGTGTGTGTGTTTGTGTCAGAGAGAGAGAGAGAGAGAGAGACAGAGTGTGTGTGTGAGTCTGTGTGTGAGAGAGAGTGTATGTGAGAGACAGAGAGTGAGTGTGTGTGTGTGAGAAAGTGAAGCCTTCAAGCCTTGAATCATTCGTGTGCTCTGTAAGGCTCCATCTCCTTAACTGACGACATGTAGTTCCGGAACGTTGTAGAAATGCTTCAAGGCTTGAAGGCTTCACTTTCTTGACTTCAGAATGTTGGAGGTGCGTTTCATTATATAGGATTTATGATAAGGAGCAGCACAAAGTAGATCATCATAAAAAACACTATATCAATAAATTATCAAAGGAAAATAGTCACAGTAACACATGTATAGATTAAAACCAGTAAAAGCTAGGGTCCTTAAACAGCTCAAAGTATATGTAACAAATCTAAAAATAAAAAAAAGGAAACAAACTATAGCAGAAAAACATTTCTAACTAAATAGTCAGACGGGCAGATACAATTTAACAGAACAAACCAAAAGCCCACTAAGAAAGCCAAGTTATGATCAATTTCCAGAAAAAAATAAATAATTATCTGTCAATGAGATCTTGGCATGAAATGCCAGGGGTGCCATACACAGTGGCGTAGCAAGGGGGGGGGGGGGGGGGGGGGGGGCGGTCCGCCTCGGGTGTCAGCTCGGGGGGGGGGTGTGCTCCCTGCCACCTCCCCCCCCCTCGGTGCATCGACACCCCTCCCCCCTGACCAGCTCCCGCACCCTACCTTTAAAAAGAATATCGGAATCCCAGGCGCAGCGCCTCGCGCCTGCCCTGCACGTAAAAGAAATGTGGACCGTCAGGCCTTCCCTTGCTCTATCTGTCCCGCCCTCCGCTGACGCAACTTCCTATTTCCGCAAGGGCGGGACAGACAGAGCGAGGGAAGGCCCGACAGTCCACATTTCCTTTACGTGCAGGGCAGGTGCGAGGCGCTGCGCCTGGGATTCTGATATTCTTTTTAAAGGTAGGGTGTGGGAGCTGGTCGGGGGAGGGGGGTGCAACGGCGAACCGCCCCGCCCCAGGTGGCAGCCCCCCCTGCTACGCCACTGGCCATACATGAAGGAAAAATTTAAAAAACCTGGAAATGATTACTCATCTCACAGCTGGCTGCGAAGTTTAGATGGTACAAAATTAAAGGTACAATAAAGTGGCACATTCCTTCCACTGCAGACTTTGCACACACACTAACACTGCTGTACCAGAACAGCACTGGGATCACAACTCCAAGAGAATTATAAATCATTTAGTTATCATTTTTCATTTTACAAGGGTCACTTGCAAACAGTAATACAGAGATGACTGCACATTAATACAATATAAGAAGAAAACAATCCCAACTAGATATATGGATTATATACAATCTTTCTCTTTCTTAGACCACAAAGTGAAGAAAAATAGGGAGAGTGAAATAAGACAAGGAGATCAATTAAACAGTAAACGGAAAAAAGAAAACATGGTATTAACCTGATTATCCCCAGATATTACTCATCTAATTCATTATTCCACATTGATCATCTGGTTGGCTTCTTCAAGACCAAATACGGCGTACAGTCAATTCATTTCATTGAGAACATACTTATTGTCCAGATTTTAGTTAGAAATAATACATCTGATTACATTCCCTCTCTTTTAAAAACCAGAAATTATTTAACGATACATATACTCAAGTCTCTAATTCAAATCCCACTGATTAAAGCAATCCCAGTTTTCACAGGCTTCACTCCTTTCGAAGTAATAATTAAGGAAATATTTCTGAAGAAAACTTTAGGAGTCATACCTGGAACTCTACAGATCTCACCGTGACCTCTCTAACCTCATCTCTATTCCTCTACTCCCCTCCTCTTCTCTTCTCTTGCGCCCTATGGAATGCCCGCTCTATCTGTAACAAACTCCCCTATATCCAGGACCTCTTTATCTCACGTCACCTCCATCTGCTCGCCATAACAGAAACCTGGCTCTGCCCTGATGACTCTGCTTCAGTCGCAGCCCTGTGCCATGGCGGTTATCTATTTTCACATACTCCTCACCCTGCTGGCCGTGGGGGCGGTGTTGCACTACTTCTCTCTCCCTCCTCCAGATTTCAACCCCTTCTTCCACCTCAATCTCACTGTTTTTCCTCCTTTGAAGTCCACTCTATCCGCCTTTTCTCTCCTCTGCCTCTTCGAATAGCGGTCATTTATCGTCCCCCTCATAAATCCCTTTCATCCTTTCTCAGTGACTTTGACGCCTGGCTTGCCTTCTTCCATGATCCTTCCTCCCCCTCTCTCATCCTTGGTGACTTTAATATTCCTGCTAATGATCCTTCCAACTCTTATATTTCCAAGTTACTCGCTTTAACGACCTCCTTTAATCTCCAACTATGCTCCACCTCCCCCACTCATCAAAATGGTCACTGTCTTGATCTCATCTTCTCCTCCAACTGTTCACCTTCTAGTTTCCTTGCCTCTGATCTTCCCTCCTCTGATCACCATCTTATAACTTTCACACTTAAATCTCCTCCCTCCCAGTCCCGTCCAATCTTATCTAATTTATCTAGGAATCTTCACGATATTGACCCTTCATCTCTATCCTCCCATGTTTCAAACCTCCTCTCTACTGTGGCACCATCCACGTCTGTCAATGAGGCTGTTTCTTCTTACAACAATACTCTATCCTCTGCCTTAGACACTCTTGCACCTTTGATGACCCACCCTGTAAGGCGTACAAAACCCCAACCTTGGCTGACTTCTAATATCCACTACCTACGTTCCTGTACCCGCTCCGCCGAACGCCTCTGGCGGAAATCTCGGGCCCTTGCTGATTTCTTACACTTTAAGTTCATGCTGACCTCCTTCCAATCTGCTCTTTTACGTGCCAAACAGGATTATTATATCCAACTGACCAACTCTCTTGGCTCTAATCCTCGACTTCTCTTCACCACATTGAACTCTCTCCTCAAGGTGCCCCCTCCCCCAACTCCCCCTTCATTATCTCCTCAGACCCTTGCTGAATTCTTTCATGACAAGGTTCAAAAGATAAACCTTGCATTCTCTACCTCGCCACCTCTCCCTCCACTAGTCCGTTCCCCTCTCTCTCCTTCGCCTCATTCCCTTTCCTCCTTTCCTAAAGTTACTATTGAGGAAACTACACTTCTCCTTTCTTCCTCAAAATGTACCACCTGTTCCTCTGATCCCATTCCCACCCACCTTCTTAATGCCATCTCTCCTGCTCTTATTCCTTTTATCTGTCACATTCTCAACCTCTCACTTTGCACTGCGACTGTCCCTGCTGCCTTTAAACATGCTGTGGTCACACCTCTCCTTAAGAAGCCTTCACTCGACCCTACTTGTCCCTCTAATTACCGACCCATCTCCCTCCTTCCTTTTCTCTCCAAATTACTTGAGCGTGCTGTTCACCGCCGCTGCCTTGATTTTCTCTCCTCACATGCTATTCTTGACCCACTACAATCTGGTTTTCGCCCTCTCCACTCAACCGAAACTGCGCTTACTAAAGTCTCCAATGACCTATTACTGGCTAAATCCAGAGGTCAATATTCCATCCTCATTCTTCTTGATCTTTCCGCTGCTTTTGACACTGTCGATCACAGCATACTTCTCGATACCCTGTCCTCACTTGGATTCCAGGGCTCTGTCCTTTCCTGGTTCTCTTCCTACCTCTCCCTCCGCACCTTTAGTGTTCACTCTGGTGGATCCTCTTCTACTTCTATCCCTCTGCCTCTCGGCGTACCTCAGGGTTCTGTTCTTGGCCCCCTCCTCTTTTCTATCTACACTTCTTCCCTTGGTTCATTAATCTCATCTCATGGCTTTTCCTACCATCTCTATGCTGATGACTCACAAATCTACCTTTCTACCCCTGATATCTCACCTTGCATCCAAACCAAAGTTTCAGCATGCTTGTCTGACATTGCTGTCTGGATGTCTCAACGCCACCTGAAATTAAATATGACCAAAACCGAGCTTCTCATTTTCCCCCCCCAAACCCACCTCCCCGCTCCCCCCGTTTTCTATTTCTGTTGATGGCTCTCTCATTCTCCCTGTCTCCTCAGCTCGAAACCTTGGGGTCATCTTTGACTCTTCTCTCTCCTTCTCTGCTCATATCCAGCAGATTGCCAAGACCTGTCGTTTCTTTCTTTACAACATCCGTAAAATCCGCCCCTTTCTTTCCTAGCACTCTACCAAAACCCTCATCCACACCCTTGTCACCTCTCGTTTAGACTACTGCAATCTGCTTCTTGCTGGCCTCCCACTTAGTCACCTCTCCAGTCGGTTCAAAACTCTGCTGCCCGTCTCATCTTCTGCCAGGGTCGCTTTACTCATACTACCCCTCTCCTCAAGACCCTTCACTGGCTCCCTATCCGTTTTCGCATCCTGTTCAAACTTCTTCTACTAACCTATAAATGTACTCACTCTGCTGCTCCCCAGTATCTCTCCACACTCGTCCATCCCTACACCCCTTCCCGTGCACTCCGCTCCATGGATAAATCCTTCTTATCTGTTCCCTTCTCCACTACTGCCAACTCCAGACTTCGCGCCTTTTGTCTCGCTGCACCCTACGCCTGGAATAACCTTCCTGAGCCCCTACGTCTTGCCCCATCCTTGGCCACCTTTAAATCTAGACTGAAAGCCCACCTCTTTAACATTGCTTTTGACTCGTAACCACTTGTAACCACTCGCCTCCACCTACCCTCCTCTCTTCCTTCCCGTTCACATTAATTGATTTGCATACTTTATTTATTTTTTGTCTATTAGATTGTAAGCTCTTTGAGCAGGGACTGTCTTTCTTCTATGTTTGTGCAGTGCTGCGTATGCTTTGTAGCGCTATAGAAATGCTAAATAGTAGTAGTAGTAGTAGTAGTAACTCTGGGGAAAAACAATAATCTCGACATTAATCATCCACAATAACATCCAAGAGAATTATAGAGAATGAAGAGGTATTCCAATTCTGGCCAGTAAAATGTTCAATACAAGAAAACCAGATATAGTGGAGGAGAAAAATCAACAGAATGGCATTGCCTATAGAAGTGTCAGTTCCAAGCAATTATTTTGTGAACTGGGAGGAGACAGAGATGAACCTCAAATGCCAACAAATGCACCCAGAGACTTAGAAAATGTGACAGAAAGATACGGAAGTATTTCCTATTATATTGTGAGTCACAGGCTTAAAAACAATTTTCAAGTATACCTGGATAGGGGTTGCCTATTCATGCTAAATCTTGAATACTCCAGAAGAAAGCTCTCTTTCGCATAATGCACATACAACAACAAACATTGACAGTAAATTTGCGAGACTGAGATCAATACTCCCTATACCCTGGCTTAGCAGCAAGGTTCATTACTGTCTTAGTATGTGCAAAAACAACCCTTTGGAGTCATTGCCCTAAGGAAACTCTTACTGGCAAGATAGAAGTATTACAGCGAGTGTTAGCAGTAAATCTGAGACTGAGATCATATTCCACAAGCCCTGCCTTACAAGTGAGGTTCATTACTGTCTCTTAGTATATGCAAAACTAATTCGATTTGGAAACACTGCCCCCAAAGAGACCTTAACCCAGGTGGCCAATAAACTCACTAGAGACATGAGACTGAGAATCATTTCAACATAGCTTTCAAGCTGCTTATATGAGGCATATTTTCAAAGCACTTAGCCTTCCAAAGTTCCATAGAAACCTATGGAACTTTGGAAGGCTAAGTGCTTTGAAAATATGTCAACTGCCCTATACACAAGTCCTGTACGCCTGTGTGGAAACGATTTAACCGGGCTATGATGAAATCCTGCTCTACCCCGTCTTGGGAAACACTTCACAGCCACAAGGTTTTGCAAAATGTGAAAGTCAACTGCCAGCACTGCCAACCAATACGAGATTCTATCCCATGACAGACACATAAATCGTAGGGTGGGGAGAGGGTGCAAGGGGAAACTGTGAGAAGATTTCTACTGCATGGAGATTAGCACTGTAAATTCACTTGCCTCACAGGAAGGATAATTAGAGAAAGGAACAAAAATTACATTTAAATCAGAGTGTCTGCTGTTGCAGGATCTGCAGGGCAGAAGCTTTTACACGTTTGTTTGCTATGGTTCATTGACATTTCACACCCAGGTGGGCTCTACTGGCAGGAAAGCCACATTTAATTGGCATCGGGGCAATGTGATAAGAGAAGGTAGCACTGAGTAATCCAATATAAGGAAGAATTAATTTGGGTAATAGCTCGGTAAGCCCAGTAGAACTGTCACATCCTAGATAACATTAGTACTGTACATGAACGTAACCCACCTTGAGCTACTACTGAAAAAGGTGGGAGATAAAGTCAAAGGAATATGTGCTATTATCAAGGGACATAAACCTCAAATATATAGATCAGGACATATGCAAAGTTTTTGCTACAAAAAAACATTTTAGAAATGTCTACTTTTGGAGGGTACCATGGGTGCACGCCGTAGGAAGGGGGCGGTCCACCCCGGGTGAACGCCGCTTGGGGGGTGTCGGCTCCACTGGTTCCCTGCTCTCTCTGCCCCGGAACAGGTTACTTCCTGTTCTGGGGCAGAAACAGCAGGGAACCAGCGGAGCCGACGCAGCTCCCAGCGACGACGTGCACTCGGGGTGGAGCGCCAGTGGTAAGAATGCGCTCTGAGGGGGGGGGGGGTGCGCAGCGGCGACCTGCCCCGGGTGTCAGCCGCCCTCGCTACGCCACTGCACGGGTGTAGACAGAAGTTGATTGGGAAGGAGGGCTTGGGAGGGACAAGCATTTCCTCTCAGACCCCCTCCCCCTGTCAATCATAACTTTTCAAGCAGGGATGCTCAAGTTTTGCTGCCAAAATCCTGCATATGCTGTCCGAGAAGCAAGGAAGCAGGCAGGCTGCTCCAGCCTCCCACGCCAGCACTTCTGCACATGCTCAGTTCAAATATATGAACTGAGCATGTGCAGAAGTGAAGGCATTGATGGCTAGAGCGCCCTGTTCACTTCTTGCTGCTCAGGCAGCACGGGCAGGTCTCCGGAAGTGAATCTCTTTGGCTGGCAGGGCTTGATTACCCCTGCTAACCATGTATTGGCTGCCACAATTTTGGAGGGGACCTAAGCCCACAGTGGAGGGGGATAGGCCTCCGAGGCTCCTGCTAGCTATGCCCCACTGGGGGGGGGGGGGTAACACCCCTATAATATCTTCAGTGTATCACAGACTTTAGCTTATTTTCAATCTGCTATACTTGCTTGTGTCGTCATCAGACTGCAATGCAATCTGATTGAAAGACTTTTGCTTGCTTTGAATCTTTAAAAAGAAGACTTGTGGCCAGTGACACACTTTAAAAAGAAGACTCGTGGCCAGTGACACATCTAGCTTTAATCTGGAGGCATGCAGTAACTTTGCTTTGTCAGACTCAGATTGCTTGGAGTCTCAGGAATGGGGGGAATATCCAGATGATGTCAAAGATATACTTGTAGTTTACCATATCTATAACGATGAGGCACAGATCAATCACACATCAAGATGCTATCAAGATTTGAAGGATACTTCTGATAAAGTTTTGTATAAAAGGCACAGGGCAGCAGTCATCTGGAACACCAAGAGTATCGTCTCTAAGTCACAAGGACCAAGAACATCAACAGAAGACTCGCCACCTGCCTGCCATGCCAGCTGCCTGCATAGGCGACCCGATACCAATAGACTGTGGTTGTATACCTTTTTTTTTTTTTTTTTTTTTAAATCTTTATTTATCATTTTAAAGTTAATACAAAGAAACAATCTTTGAACAGATACATCCATTTTAGTTACATAAAGATTAAGGAAATATTTCTACAGAGAAAAAAAAAAAACTTTTCCAAATGGATTTATAGTCCTCAAGATTTTGGATTCAAGATGGTTATAACCAAAGGAAGTTGGTATTATAAGAAATAATATATAACAAAAATCAAACAGTGGTTCCCTTTAATACATTTACAGGACTCTTATTGGATTAAGGTCTAGTCACTCTTCTTATCAAGGAATGATCTCAATTGTTCAGGTTCAAAGAATATATATTTCTTCTCCTTAAGTATCAAAATACATTTACAAGGAAAACGTAGTTGGAAAACAGCCCCTAAGCTAACAGATTCCTGCTTCATGTCTAGGAATTTCTTCCGCCTCTGTTGGGTCCAACGGGCAATATCTGGAAACACTGAGACTTTGCTTCCTTTAAATACCGGATGAACATTTTTAAAATAAAGTCTCATCAAAGATTCTTTATCTTGTATAAAGACAAACGTTACAATTAAGGTTGCCTTAGTCTCAGTGTTATCTATAGACTGTTCAAGAAAGTTTGTTAGATCCAAAGATTCTTGCAGATTAGCTTGTTTAGGAATATCTTGTTGCGAAGGAGCTTTTGTTTCCAAATAGTAAATTTTTTGTAATGGGGGCAGTGATTGTTCAGAGTAATTATATATCTCCTTTAGAAATTTAGCAAACATATCCTTGGGAGCTACAAATTTAGATTTTGGGAAGTTTAGTAGCCTTAAATTCAGGTTTCTTATTTGATTCTCCATATTTTCCATTTTCCTGTGGATTAATATTCGGTCACCTGAAATTTGAGCTTGTTGTTGAAATACTTTTCCAATTTGCCCTTCCAAGTCTGTTTGCTTTGCCTTTAATCCCTCAGTCTGATTTTTCAAAAAGTTTATCTGTGAGGCATTATTCAAGGAGACAGTAACAAACGAAGTACAGACCTTGTGAAGAGATTCTAACACCGTCCAAATCGACTCCAGAGATACTTCTTGGGGTCTCACCAGAGGTTGAATCGCTAAAACGCAGGAAATAGCTTCCTGCTCAGCTGTTATCGGCGATTCCACACTGGGTTCCCCAATTGCTGTTCCTAGTAATCTCTGGGTTGCCGGCGCCAGCCCCTGGTTCACATCGGGCGTCGCTGCTGTCTCCGGAGCGCGCCACTCCTTCGAAACCACCTCACTATCGGGTTTCGGCACTGCTGTTCCGGGTGCACGCGTCGGCGTCGGGGTCAAGGGTCCCAGCGGACTGAGCGATAATTCGCTCTCCTGAGCGGCGGTCTTCCTTTCCCCGCTAGCGGAAACGTCCGCATTTGGAGTTGAAACCAGAAATGTAGCCATAGACTGCTGTCCCGGTAAGGAGGGAATCAACTTCGGGAGGGGTAGTCCCCTTGGTTTTCCTTTCCTTTTCGGCATTAATTCAGCGAAGATAGACTTAAGAAGAAAAAATTTTCAGGAGCGTCTATGTCACACGTCCTGCTTGAACGCCATCTTGAATCCGGTTGTATACCTTTTTATTCTAAAGTCTGTGAACACTCTGGGCTCTTAGGGAGTGTATGCTGGGATTCCATCTGAGTTCTGTATAAATTTTATCATTCTACATACTTGTATTAGAAACTTTTAAATTCTAGGAATTATTAGGAAAAGGGGTCAAACTATGCCTACACACTGTATGGAGAGAGCTGAATCAGAATGAGGGAATTGAAAACCTGCTCCCCATGAATTTAGGAGAGAGGCAGATTAGTGGCATGCTGGAAATTCATTGAGAGAGATCATTAGCCTTTTTTTTTGGGGGGGGGGGGTGTTTGTATTAGGCTGAACTATCTCTGATGGTTCTGGCTGGAATAGGAGATAGCTCTCTAGTGGGGAAATCCTGCTATTGTTGGTTACAGAGATTTATTAAGAGCTAAAAACTCTGAACCTAAACAAGGAGAATACCCTAAATGCTCTCTTGAAGATAAGAAGAGCAGAAACTCTTGGGACAACAGCAGCTCAGGTCAGAAGGAGCAGGAGCTTTGAGAACAAGAGTTGCAGCTCCGAACAGAAAAAAAAAGACCTGTGGGGGAGGGGTATTATTGGTGTTTAGGGCTGAGAAAAGAAAACATAGCCCTCTAGTGGGGAACCCTGGAACTGGTGGTTGCAGAGCCCTGTTAAGGGCTGGTAATCTCTGAACAAGGGAGAAACCCGAGAGGACCAGCAAGGGTGAAGGCCTCCAGGGTGAAATTGGCACCAGGGGCTCGGCAAGTCCAGGGAGAGTTTCCAGGAAGGGACAGGCGTAACCAGCCTGGGATCAAGCAGCAGCCACCAGCCCAATAAGTCTTCTGCAAGGAGAGGAGTAACCTCGCCCACTCAACCTCGCCCACACACTGACTTAACTAAGGCAAGGGAAGAGCTTACGACTACTACTTTAGCAAGCGAGACTGACAGGGTCTGACTGAAAAATGTGTGAAAGACTAAGTCATATTGACCTGACTATCCGAGTCCAAGACTAACTGTTGATGCCAGAGTGCACAATTTAAGTAGTATTTGGTTTAAGAGGTTATGGTTCGTTTATATTTGCTGAAAGAAGTGTCAAGACTTTTGGTGGTTGTGTATAATAACTGGAAAATATATATATTTGTATAAATAGTTAAATAAAGCCTATTTAATTAGCCAGTCCTGTTCACAGTTCTTCATTTTTTGGATTTTCCTGAGGGGAGAAGGAAATCCCACCCACTAATACTTTTCTTCCCCTGGTGGAGGCACCGAATGCCAAGTAAGTAAGGGACCGACGGAGACTGCCCTCAGGAGGCTCCAGTTAGGTTGGGCCCTGAATCCAGGAGCGCACAAGTAAGGGGGCGTTAAAGGTTTACTTACAAATGCACAAACGTATGAATACACATAGTAGGAGGTGGTGTAGGAAGAGGTTCTGCTGTGGTGGTGGTGGTGATGACAGTGGTATGAAGATCTGCTCTGTGTGCTGCAGGGTCATAAGCCTTGGCCATGGCAGTAAAGAGCAACAACTGGCAAAAAGTGTTAAGGACATACTTGGGGGGGGGGGGGGGGGTGGAGAGAGACAGAAAATGTAGTAAGTGCAAGGAGAGCAAGATAGGAGAGGAGTGCGCAAGGGGAAGGAAAGGTGGTAAGAATATTGGAGAACGAGGAGAAGTAAGACCAGTGGCGTACCAAGGGGGGGGGGGGGGGCGATGGGGGTGGTCTGCCCCAGGTGCACGCCGCTGGGGGGGGTGTCGCACACCTGTCCGCTACGTTCGTTCTGTGCTCCCTCTGCCCCGGAACAGGTTACTTCCTGTTCCGGGGCAGAGGGAGCATGGAAACGAACGAAGTGGACAGGGCCATGCCTAGGGTCTCTGGTGCCCCCCTTCAGACTATCAGTTGGCGCCCCCCCTCCATCTAGCAGAGCAGGAACAGAAGGGAGCAGGCAAGTAAGCCAGACCTCAGGAAAAAATAGCACTGTATGTATCCCTCATTGATAAGTCTCTGACTCTAAAGTTTAGCAATTTCATTAAAGCAAAATGTATTTTCATAACACTTCAAAGATTTCCAACTCAAAACAGGAATGCTAATTCAAAATGTGAGCAGTCTTCTTAGTTTCCAAAGATTCTTTTTCTAATCTCCTTTGCACCAAAGGATATAATTCAGATCAAACATTTATCTCTGATCAACTATCTCAGATCAAATATTTATTTCAGATCAAATATTAAGGTTTCCTTGCTTACAGTCACTTAAATCTACCTAGCCTTTATATAGCTTATAGGATTTAAACACTCTTAAACTGAAATTCACCCTTTTCTATTCTTCATAAACTTCAAGTAATCCTGAAATATTCAGATCCTTTTCTCACTAGAGAAACCTCAAACTTCAATCTCCACCAACCTCTTTTCATTCATATTTTCTCATTTACCACATAATCAGGCACTCTTTTATAATTTCAGTCAACACACAGAGGAACTCACAAGCTGCATGTCTCTCTTGGCCAAACTGACAGTCAGTTGCTGTCTCACTCTGTTCCCTTCCGGGCAGATTTCTAACAGAAGCTGATCATCCAATCAGAGAGCTCTATTTGAATGCAGATTAACATACAGACACTGTAATGGGAATTTTTAGTCAAAAACACTAGATCAACTCTTCGTTTTTGGATCAAACTTCACACTTTTGATCAGCGCCATGACCTAACATTAAGGCTGTAAACATTTCCATCATTTTTTAATCATAAATATGCAAATGAGAACCTCCCAAAAACGGACTAATTTGCATATGATTTAAACAAATCTGAGCATAAGACAACCAAGTACAGACTCCCAGCACCTGAATTCTGCAATTAGATTTAATGCAAATACTTTTAAAACTTATTTTTTTTAATTTCAGGTTCTCTTTAATTTGAATGCTGTTCAAGCTCTGAAGCTCACCCTGAGTGAGGAGTTATCCCCAAACCAAAGCATATATAGCAATCTGGTTGCATTCTCTCAAATAACTTGAAGAGCCTGCCTGCCTCAGTGAATACTGCTGGGTTCCGGTTTGCCATGAAAAGAAGGGTAGGGGAGATAGGAGAATCAGAACTTCACGTAAAAGATTTTGCAAGTGAGCGGAAGGCAGGGACGGCAGGGCAGCGGCGCCCCTCGAAGGCAGGCGCCCCCTGCCTTGCTTACCCTGCTTACCGCATTGGCACGGCCCTGGAAGCGGACAGGCACGCGGCACCCCCCCTCCAGCGGCCTGCACCCGGGGGGGTTCTTTTGCTGGGGGGGGGGTCGCGCTGCACCTGGGGGGCGGGGCATATCGGCGATCCGCCACTGGCGTCAGCCCCCCTAGGAATGCCACTGAGTAAGACTACTATTAAACACATCACCCCAATGCCTCAAGACATTCCCACACTCCATAAGTCGTAGGTGCCAGCTCGGAGGATATAATAGTAGCTTGAGCACCTCTGATACAGAGAAAAAAAAAACTCCTAAACTGTGGGCAGAGGGTTAATTGTGCTAAGTTTAGCACCAAAATTATTTTGAAAATATTTGCTCCTAAACAAGAAGGCACCCTTAGAAAACACTGCCTTACCCACCCATCCACCCCCAATGACACTCTACTCTCCACCATATCCCACCGTCCACACATCTGCATGACATCATCCCCCACACACATGTGCCTATAATGAAGGAAGTACACAATCCACACATGCCACCGGTCCCAACATACAGAACCTACAGACACAGCCCCCCTGCAACCTTACTGAGATACAATTTATCATGTCTCTCCCCAATGAGTTCCCTACACAGATATGCTTGAATTATGTGCCATTGTATCAAGGTAAGCATTCATTTATCTCTGTGAAGCCTTCGTGTGTGAAAATAGAAAAAAACCCACATCTCTATATATAAAAGGCACCACCAACGTTCTAAATGAAGCCTCCAGCCGGAAGTGTGAAGGGGGAGAGATATCCGGTTTCCCCATGAGTGTCTGCCCCACCCTTGCTCTCTCTGTAACACAAACAGTGAAGGAAAACACAGCAAAGCACGAAACCAAATCGCTCTCTCTGTAACAGTGAATGACTCAGAGGGGGGAGGGGAGAGAGGGCAGAAGCCCTCACTATCTCTGTAACACAAACACAGCACAGCAGGAAACGTAACACTGAAGGACTCGACTCCGAGGGGGGAGGGGACAGAGAGCACAGGGGAAGGGAGAGAGGGCAGAGGGCAGGGACACACACACTCCCACATGCACACAGAAGAAAACCTTGCTAGCCCCCGTTTCATTTGCATCAGAAACGGGGCTTTTTTACTAGTCTATAAATAAGATGCATAAATAGGCTGGGGAAAAAAAAAGAGAACATTTATTAGTGCACTTATTCAATGTTGGTGCATCTGGTCTCACAATTAATTGCGGAGGCACTCAAATGGATGCATTCTCTGCCATAAACTTCAGATGGGCTTATGTTTATCTCTGGTATAAAAATATTTATGGAACTTTTAAAAGACAAGCAATTAGGCAAATCCCAGAACAGCATCTGGTAGCCTCTAATCATCTGATGCGACTTCACACGCACAAAACATTTGCCCCACACTGAAAAGACATTGGCTTTGCCTTCCTTCGTTCGATAAAGAGAAGAGGCACCAAAACTATAAGAACAGGATTAAAGCAATCACTGATTTCTGCACATTTTCACCTTCATTTTACATTTTGAAAGTTACAATAAAGTTAATATTTATTTATTTGGATTTATTTACCGCTTTTTTTAAGGAATTCACTCAAGGGGTGTACAGTAGGAATAAATCAAACATGAGCAACAGACAATTACAGCAGTAAAAATATTCAAATAACAATACAAAGTACGGCATAGTATACTACTTACAATGTCAATAGAACATTTTCATTGACAGTGTAGGGTATAAGCAAAGATGGAACATATAGATAGGTAAGAGAGTAAGAGGAGTTAGAAAATAAGGGGCCTAATTTAAAGAAAGGTGCACATGAGGTCAGAGAGATGGTTAAATATTATCTCAGCTAGGGTAGGAGTGGATTAACATGTCCTGCTGCAGTATATGCAGCCCGTGTCACTCCTTGTGTGTGTGAGTGAGACTAACAAGTTAGTTTACTTCTTCCATTAAAGGCCTGGTTGAAGAGCCAAGTTTCACCTGCTTCCTGAAGTAGAGATAGTCTTGTGGTAAGCTGGCCTTTCAGGCAGTGCATTCCAGAGTGTTGGGGGCTACTCTGGAGAAGGCTTGCTTGCGGGTATCACATCGTGTAATGCCTTTTGGAGAGGGTGTGGTTAGTGATAGTTCTTGGGAGGGCCTTAGTGTCCTTGGAGGTGTGTACAGGATCATCCTATTCTTCAGGTACTCAGAACCATTTCCTTTAAGGGCCTTGAAGATCAGACATAGAGTTTTAAATTTAGCCCTGTACTGTACTGGTAGCCAATGAAGTTTTTGCAAAAATGATGTGATGTGGTCACGTTACTTGCAACCTTCTGTTAGTCTTGCTGCTGCATTCTGAATCAACTGGAGCTGGTGCAGGCCCTTTGTAGTCAGACCATTGTATAGTGCATTGCAGTAATCCAGTCTTGATGTTACCATGGCATGCACAACTGGGATAAGATTTACCTTCTCAATGTAAGGAGAGAGGCAGCGTAGCTGTCACAAACAGTAGAAGCAGCTCTTGAAGGTTGCTTGGATTTGGGGAATCAGAGTAAGTGTTGAATCTAACTATATTCCAAGGTTTCTGACTTGTGATTTGAGGGGGAGTTCGTACTTCCCCAAAGACATGTTGATGTCAGGTATATATCCACTTGTGTTAGGGACCCAGAGTTTTACTTGGGTTCAGGCAAAGTGTTTAGCCCATTCTTGAATTGAAGTTAGACAGGTAATCAGTTTATTCAGGGCTGTAGGTATGTCAGGTTCAATTGGTATGAGTAGCTGCACATCATCTGCGTAGATGTAGAACTGAGTGGCTTGAGGTCGATATTGAACAATAGGTGTTCCAAGAGCTCTTTTCCCATAAGAAAGCCTTTGTATGAAGTGTGATAGAGCCACTAAAATGCCATGCAGTCAGTCACTCAGAAAGAAATCGATGTTAAATGGTGCTTGTGTGGATTACAGTGTACCACTACGCCCAGTGGAAACAGCTATGGGAGTAGATATGGAATGTGATCACGTCAGACAAGAGCATAAAAACCTAGTTTGGATCGGAAAATTTTATTTTGCCTCTTTTCTGCCACCCAGGAGCAGGCTGAGGATTCAGGCGTCTGGAATCTTAGGCCTCGTGTGAGTTGGATCCTGAAGTACCAAACAGGTCCATCAAGTATGCACACTAGTCCACAAAATTATTCACGGTGAAGCCCCAGCCTACATGTCTGACTTAATAGACCTACCACCCAGAAACGCTAAAAGATCATCTCGAACTTTCCTCAACCTCCACTTCCCTAATTGCAAAGGCATAAAGTACAAAGCGCTGCACGCATCAACCTTTTCCTACATGAGCACGCAATTCTGGAATACACTACCACGCAACTTGAAAACGATCCACGAACTAACCAACTTCCGCAAACTACTGAAGACCCATCTCTTTGACAAAATGTATTGTAAGGATTAAAACACGAAGTCCACACTCACTGTTTCAGAAATACACCAATACATTCTCTTCTGAATTCTCATTCCCCATAATTTTATCACATTTATACCGTTACTCACAGAAAATGTTATGCCAAATGTTCTATTACCCTATCAGTTTCCCGCTGTCTCTTTCCACTGTTCCATTGTTCTTTTCCTCGGTCCTATTCCCTTAATGATACTTTGACTTTGTCTCCGCATAACTTCTCATAATGTAATCCATAACTGAGTTGTAACAAATCATATTTCCATCATTTACTATTATGCTCATTTTCAAAGCACTTAGCCTCCCAAAGTTCCACAGAAACCTATGGAACTTAGCCTCCCAAAGTGCTTTGAAAATATGCCTCAATGTATTGTAAGCCACACTGAGCCCGCAAATAGGTGGGAAAATGTGGGATACAAATGCAATAAATAAAAATTAAAAAAAAAAGAAAAAAAAAGAACATTCCTTTGTCTATAGTACATTATTGTCCTGGAAGTTAAGTGTTTTGCAGGACTGAGGTTGTCAGATAATTCAAATCCAATGGGGTAAGCAGTTCACTTACCTTTGGAGCTTCAGGTAGCCTGAGAAATGGTTGGTTCCTATATTTTTCGCGGCTCTTTTCACCTGTACAGTTTGGCTGTGTCCTTCAGCACGGTTGTGGACTCCAGTAGGTTCTTTTTCTTACCTTTTTGCTCATCCTGTTTTTTAGGGGGGGATCGCTCCGTGTTCCATGGTGGCTCTGTTTCTCTGTATGTATTCTTTTTTAGGACTGTTCCCTGCTCTCCGCACTAGTGCTCATCACTGGCTTCTGCTCTTTATGTCAGCGTTCCACTACTTCCTTTGCCCGAGCACTGTCCGATTATTCCTTTCCGAGCACTGCTCTAGTTTTCCTGTTTTATTTTGGCTGCTGCTCTCCGTATCGGCATGTTATACCACTGTATGCACCTCCTGGTTTTTGCGTTTTATTTTTATTATTATTATTGTTTTTAGCATTTTTATTTTTAGTGTCCTTATTATTGGTTTATTTTTAGCGTCCTCATACTTGTGCTTCGCTAGCACTCCAGATTTAGCAGAAGATTCGTTTATCGGTATGTGCATCTTGCTCTCTCGTGTTTTACTTTTGGGTTTAATTTTTGGACTCTTGGTGACACGCAGATGCCATGATTATTTTTACAGTTTAAGATGTTATTTATTTATTAGCTAAGTACATATAAGTACATAAGTAATGCCATACTGGGAAAAGACCAAGGGTCCATCGAGCCCAGCATCTTGTCCACGACAGCGGCCAATCCAGGCCAAGGGCACCTGGCGAGCTTCCCAAACGTACAAACATTCTATACAATCAAGCCATTGTGACATCACTAATGAGGTTGGCTCTTATTGGTGGAATGAGCCACTATGACATCACAATAGGTTAAATCACTGCTCTATGTAATAAAAGTGAGCCAAGTAGAGGACATAAGTACATAAGTAATGCCACACTGGGAAAAGACCAAGGGTCCATCGAGCCCAGCATCTTGTCCACGACAGCGGCCAATCCAGGCCAAGGGCACCAGGCAAGCTTCCCAAACATACAAACATTCTATACATGTTATTCCTGGGATTTTGGATTTTTCCAAGTCCGTTTAGTAGCGGTTTATGGACTTGTCCTTTAGGAAACCGTCCAACCCCTTTTTAAACTCTGCTAAGCTAACCGCCTTCACCACATTTTCTGGCAATGAATTCCAGAGTTTAATTACACGTTGGGTGAAGAAACATTTTCTCCGATTTGTTTTAAATTTACTACACTGTAGTTTAATCGCATGCCCCCTAGTCCTAGTATTAGTACATTTGTATCCCACATTTTCCCCACCCATTTGCAGGCTCAATGTGGCTAACATAGTACCGAGAGGCAATCGCCAGGATCGGCAGAGAAACAAATACAATTAGATGTTGGGGTCGAATAAGGTAGGCAGATTAGGCACATAAGGGTCGAAGATAGGGAGGGGGAAAATAGTGTCCAATACGATCTTTGGATTTGCTGTGTTGCAGAGTCGAGGCGTCTATGTTGGGTCGGTAGGGTATGCCTTTCCGAACAGGAGGGTCTTTAGCGATTTCCGGAAGTTTCGATGGTCGTGGATTGTTTTGACAGCTTTAGGCAGTGCGTTCCATAGCCGTGTGCTTACAACATCATGGCACAAGTTCTCTCTCTCTCTCTCTATATATATATTTACATTTAAAACACAATGGTCCATTAATATTTGATTATGTCATGATTACAATATAATGTTACTGACCCATTATGCTAATAGGGACAACTTTCATCCCTTTATTACTTACTTGATCTGATTAAACTATTAGGATACTATTTTGTTTTACTATACCTATATATATGATCTTATGCATTGATGTGATACCAAATTGAGACAGCTATCAGGCATATGTTTTTTAAAACTGAAATTGTGCGTGTCATCAATATTACTAAAAATATTACTATTATTATATTTGACATTTTAAATATATTATATATGTGTACTCTTACCTTTTCTTATATGCCTTTTTATTATAAATATGTATGTTTCATATTTTGATATCATATATTTGTAATTTCATTTATTTCTTTTGATTCTAATTGTGTGTGTGTGATTTATATTTATTTTCATATCTCTATTGTTGTATATTTATTTTTATTTTTTTATTGCATATTGTTTTTAAATCCTATGTTTTTAGACCCCTGAAGAAGGCTTTCTGCCGAAACACGGACCGTGTAGGGTCCCAATAAACTTTGTTTGGAGCTCTTACTTCTGTGTTTGGGCTGGTCACTTGGACTTCGTTCTCTTCCACCCTGTGTTTGCTTTGCTTGCGTTATTGTGGAAGGAGTGGACCCCCTTTTCTCCTTTGTTTCCATAGCCTGAGAAATGGGCCAGGGAGAAGTTGATAAGGGTGCTAGTTTGGATCATGTTCCCCTTGGGTTTAAGTAGTATGGTGACGTCTTGCAGGCCAGACAGGCAAATTCCTGGTTACAAGCTAAGAGAAAACTAAACCTTCCTGATTGTGAGCCTTGTGTGAAGAACAGGACTGGTATCTGGAGCAGAAAGACTATCTCAAACCAGTAATTCTTAGAAGCTGGAAGGTGGTGACCCCAGATGCAAGGAGAGAGAAGAGAATCTCCAAGTGTTTCTAAATATTTCTCTTTTATCCTTTTTACTCTGAACATAAATTTGCTGGATGCTTGATCACCAAGCAAAGTAGTTCACATACCTGTACAAGACTTGACTTCTTTGAACAACTGGCGAGTACAAGAGACAGTTGCTATAAAAAGCATCCATGAAACATAGGGCCTTGAAATCAGTATTCTTGCCCTCTTCCTCACCTGAACTCAGAAGATTAAGGAGTGTGTGCTTCCCCTTACCTGAAACAGCTCCTGGACCTCCCATCTATACAATGCACCAGACTGGCTATAGACATTTAGCCTTCAAGAAGGATGAAGCTCCTTTCAACCAAAGCTGCATGGAGAACTTCCCATCAGAGTGCCTACTGGCTTTAATCGAACAGATGCACAATTGCTTCACTAGAATGCTAAATCTGTCCCCTGGCATAGATCTATACCCATCCAAGACTGAAAGTGTTAAAAGACCACTTATAAAAATCACTGAGCGCATCCTGCTAAATGTTCAAAATCTGACTTCTGAAAAACAGCCCACTAAACAGCTCTGTTAAAATGCTGCTTGCCAGGTGCCCTTGGCCTGGATTGGCCGCTGTCGTGGACAGGATGCTGGGCTCGATGGACCCTTGGTCTTTTCCCAGTGTGGCATTACTTATGTACTTATGTCCTCTACTTGGCTCACTTTTATTACATAGAGCAGTGATTTAACCTATTGTGATGTCATAGTGGCTCATTCCACCAATAAGAGCCAACCTCATTAGTGATGTCACAATGGCTTGATTGTATAGAATGTTTGTACGTTTGGGAAGCTTGCCAGGTGCCCTTGGCCTGGATTGGCCGCTGTCATGGACAGGATGCTGGGCTCGATGGACCCTTGCTCTTTTCCCCGGTGTGGCATTACTTATGTAAGCTCAGGGACTGTCTTTTCTTCATTTAGGGACTGTCTTTTCTTCATGTTAAATTGTGAAGCGCTGCGTACGACTGGTAGCGCTATAGAATTGATTTATAGTAGTAGTAGTAGTCTATCACACTGACCAAGGAGAGGTAAGAGCGCTTTATTTACCATAGGTAACAAAAGGATTCATTTACTTAGGACAACCACAGGCCACAATATTTCTTTTCCACACATGAGGCTACAAAGTCTTTCACATAACAGGGCAGTTTAGCTGGAACCCTACTGTTTGGCTTCCCTCTCGCAGCACTGCTGAGCTTTTCAAGCACCGGACATTGGATGTACTGCATAAACTAGTGGACCCAGACAGAAAAGATTTGCTTTAAAAGGGTTATTTGTCTGCTTCCTGCCATACAGGTATCAGAAAGCATGCATGTAATGCAATTAAGAGACCTCTACTGGTGGGAGCTGTGAAAACCTTTTGTTAAAATAAAACGTCTTAATAAAAATTCCAGTACACCCATGTTAAGCATTCCAAGACCTTCCCTTCCTGATCTCTTTGGGCAAGTCCTGATTAGCATAACAGAGGATTTTATGGAAAAGAATTGGTTTTATAGTTATTCATTTGCACCCTAAGAAGCATCCATCTTCCTCTTTGAGGTGTCATAGAAGAAGGAAGGTTTCAAAAAGCTAAAACAAAGGCAAGCTGAACTTTCTTGACAATGTATATTTTTGTTTCTGCTCTGTGTCTGAGATTTTTTAATGTCAACTAATTAAAAAAAAACAAAATAGCTGGCTGGACACATTAAACAAATCTTTATATTCCAGTCTTAAGAAGCTCTCTTTACACTACATGCCCCATGGATCTGCGTGTGTAGCTGTTTACACTGGCCTCTCTAGGTATTGCCACCAAAGCAAAATGAAGAGGAAGAAATTCTGTCTTCAGTCTAGATGTTTCACAGATAAATTTGCCTGCAGTCAACATTTCCTTTCATTCATAGGAGCTAGCTTTTTAAAATGACAGGGGGTGCTGAACGCAACAGAAGTTACCATCCCCTGGACTCAGGGGGAAACATTTGCTCAGAACTGGTTGTGCTTAATATTTGCACCCGAAAAGCTGGTACCTAGGCTTTCATATAGTAACATAGTAACATAGAAGATGACGGCAGAAAAAGACCTGCACGGTCCATCCAGTCTGCCCAACAAGACAAACATATGTGTAAACCTTACCTTGATTTGTACCTGCCTTATTCAGGGCACAGACCGTACAAGTCTGCGCAGCAGTACTTCCCACCTCCCAACCACCAGTCCCGCCTCCCATCACCGGCTCTGGCACAGACCGTATAAGTCTGCCCTCCACTATCCTTGCCTCACAACCACCAACCCCCTCTTCCCCCCACCTGCTCCGCCACCCAATTTCGGCTAAGCTTCTGAGGATCCATTCCTTCTGCACAGGATTCCTTTATGCATATCCCACGCATGTTTGAATTCCATTACCGTTTTCATCTCCACCACCTCTCGCGGGAGGGCATTCCAAGCATCCACTACTCTCTCCGTGAAAAAATACTTCCTGACATTTTTCCTGAGTCTGCCCCCCATCAACCTCATTTCATGTCCTCTCGTTCTACCGCCTTCCCATCTCCGGAAAAGATTCGTTTGCGGATTAATACCTTTCAAATATTTGAACGTCTGTATCATATCACCCCTGTTCCTCCTTTCCTCCAGGGTATACATGTTCAGGTCAGCAAGTCTCTCCTCATACGTCTTGGAACGCAAATCCCGTATCATTCTCGTAGCTTTTCTTTGCACCACTTCCATTTTTTTTTAACATCCTTCGCAAGGTAAGGCCTCCAAAACTGAACACAATACTCCAGGTGGGGCCTGACCAACGACTTGTACAGGGGAATCAACACTTCTTTTCTTCTGCTGATCACACCTCTCTCTATACAGCCTAGCAACCTTCTCGCTACAGCCACCGCCTTGTCACACTATTTCGTAGCCTTCAGATCCTCGGATACTATCACCCCAAGATCCCATATCTATGGGGTCCTTTTACTAAGCTGTGCTAGAAAGTGGCCCATGCACTAAGGCCATTTTTTAGCGTAGCTAGAAAATGGCCAATTTTCCATTTTCCCTATTAATGGCCATGTTTCATCATATAAAAAACAGTCAAACTCTACAAAGAATGATGGTGAATTTTAGGAAAATACAAGAAACTCTCATAACATAACAATGTTGAAAAATATGGAGGAAAAGACCCCATACAGGTAATGCTGAGGCATAGATTTTTAAGTGTAGCCACTTAAAACTGTAATCGGTCAAAATGGATATTATTATCAAAGAGATCTGAGATTTTGACATTATTGAAAAGATTTTTTTACATTATTAAAAGTTATCAAGAAGTATTTGGAGGTTTTTCAGACCTGTGATTATTTACCATTAGCATGCGGTCATTAAAAAACATAAATGGGTCTTTTACAAAGCCGTGCCAGCGTTTTTGCTCGCGGTATAAATCAGCTGGCGGTAAACGCTGAGACGCCCATGTGCTAATGCTACTATTAGCGTGCGGTCATTTAAAAAAACAATACAAATGAGTGTTTTACAACGCCGTGCTAGCGTTTTTAGTTCGTGGTAAAAATCGGCTGGTGGTAAACGCTGAGACACCCATGTGCTAATGCTACCGTTAGCGTGCAGTCATTAAAAAAACCAAAAATGAGTTTTACAATGCCGTGCTAGCGTTTTTAGTTCGTGGTAAAAATCAGCTGGTAGTAAATGCTGAGATGCCCTACGGGCGAGCTAAAAACGCTAGCACAGCTTTGTAAAAGGCCCCGTAAGCACGTGAGCACTTAGCGACACCATTTTGTAGGTGGTAAGGGCTTATGCGCCCATCTGCACTAATCCGTGTGTAGTAACATTGTTGCGTTGATTTGCGCAGAAATGCCCACTCTACGCTCTCCAACACGCCCCATTTGTGGGCAAATAAAATATATTATTTAGCACACAGCGTGTGCATGCAGATTAGGAACTTACCACAGGACGCCTAAGTGCATCCCCCAGTTAGCCCTTTTAAGCTGCGGTAAGCAGGCGCTAAGCGTTTACAGCGGCTTAGTAAAAGACCCCCCTATGTTCGTTACTTTTCTTTAATAGAATAGAACCAATTGCTCTATGTATATTTGTATTTATTTCCCGACAATTCTTTTCATGAATTTTATTTCAATTCTGTTGGTGTACAACGAAGGTGAATAACGATTTCTGGCTTTTATAAATCAGGCTATAACATTTTTGATAGCGTTCTCGTGGGATCAGGCAGATATTGAAGGCATTGAAATTTTGATGCTCCCACCCCTCTCTTTGCTGAGCACTTAAAACTTGAAGATAGAAAAAAAGGGGTATTAACACATTACCCCCTCCAAAAAATTAGAATACAAGAAGGCCAGAGTAGCGGGATAAAGATGATGCTGATGATGGTTCAAAGATGCAAGATCAAGTTGCTATTAGAACCGCTTCTTCATGTCATGACAGGGCTTTGATGGTTTCGTTGCTCCACGGGGTTGTCTTATTTTAAATCATTTTGGTATAGGCAGGGCCGCTGAGGGGGGGGGGGGCAGGGGGGACAAAATTCCCCGGGGCCTCCAAGGGGGGCCCGGCGCAGGGGTCAGGCCGCCGGCGCTGCAGTTCACGGTCTCACCTGCCTGCCTCCTCGGCTCCGGGCCCCCTGCATTCGAAGCGGCAGTCACAGATCGCCTCCCTTCGGGCCTTCCCTCCCTGCGTCCCGCCCTCGCGGAAACCGGAAGTTACATCTTGAATGCAGGGGGCCCAGAGCCGTGGAGGCAGGCAGGTGAGGCCGCGGATTGCGACGGGGGGGGGGGGGGGGCGCGACAGAGGGCGGCAGCGGCCGGGGAGGGGGGGAGCGACGGGGGCTGGCAGCGGGGCGGCCTTGCCCCAGGCCCGACCTAGTCTCTCGGCGGCCCTGGGCATAGGCAGTGCTTTTGGTGATAAAGCCAGTATCCTTTAAAGGGGTTCACAGCAGTTTTCCAGGTCTGCCGAATGCATCCTAGTCTTGTATATTCAGCTTTGTTTTGGTTACGGTGCCGATTCTACAGAAGAAAAATTATTGTGTTCCATTATACCATTACTACATTTCTCTTTCTTATAAATCACTTGGGAGCATTCAGCCAATCGGTTCCCATGATTGCATTTCCTAAATGTTCCCTTTTGCTCTCATACTAAAGAGAGAGTGCACACCTTATACAATGCATCATAAATATTTTTCCCTGCTAACATTTCCAGCTCTCCCCAGAGGAAGACGACATTGAGACTCATGTTGTAATAAAATAAAATAAAAAAATATATTGAACGCTTTCAAGGGGAACAAGACAGACAACCTCACCGAAATGAATGGAAGACGCAACAGATTGCTGAAAAGAAGTGTTTCTTATATGTGCTGAAAGGAAACGGATGGCGCACTCAAAGTGAAATTTCAAGCCAATGTTTCTTAGTTCAGCAATGTTAACAAAGGAACAGACTTTCTCGAAAAATGGCTTTTTATGGTCTGCAATCTATTTTGTAATTAGATTCAGGTCTACGCTGTGTTCGCATCAATCACTTTACTTATATTTTGAATTTAGCTCAAGCCTTCTCCAGTAGTAGGTCAAGGAGAGTTAAGTTCAAGTACAGTAGGTCATTTTCTGTCCCCAGAAGGTTTACAGTCTAAGTTTGTAGATGGGGAAACAGATGGTTAAGTGATTTGCCCAAGATCACAAAAAGAGTGAGGGTGGGATTTGAATCTGACTTTCCTAGTTCTCAGCCACTGCTCTAATCACACGTCTACTCCCCTGCTCCAGGGAATGTGCAACCTGGTGCTTAGAGCATGACCAAAGCAGCCAATTTTTGCAATATCAGTGATTATATGGAATACACCTGGCAATTGACTTACAACAGAAGCACAGAAAATCTTTTAAGAAATGAATAGTGTGTGTAAGACTACCAGTTTCAAATCAAATCAAAGCCATTTTAACTCATTTGTTAATAAAAGCAAGAGTGAATGTGCACTTCAGTTTTAGCTCCCTACCTAGTAGTATAATCTCGTTAATTAAAGTACATAAGTAATGCCACACTGGGAAAAGACCAAGGGTCCATCGAGCCCAGCATCCTGTCCACGACAGCGGCCAATCCAGGCCAAGGGCACCTGGCAAGCTTCCCAAACGTACAAGCATTCTATACAGGTTATTCCTGGAATTGTGGATTTTTCCCAAGTCCATTTAGTAGCGGTTTATGGACTTGTCCTTTAGGAAACCGTCTAACCCCTTTTTAAACTCTGCCAAGCTAACCGCCTTCACCACGTTCTCTGGCAATGAATTCCCGAGTTTAATTAACCGTTGGGTGAAGAAAAATTTTCTCCAATTTGTTTTAAATTTACTGCACTGTAGTTTCATCGCATGCCCCCTAGTCCTAGTATTTTTGGAAAGCGTGAACAGACACTTCACATCCACCTGTTCCACTCCACTCATTATTTTATATACCTCTATCATGTCTTCCCTCAGACGTCTTCTCCAAGCTGAAAAGCCCTAGCCTCCTTAGTCTTTCTTCATAGGGAAGTCGTTCCATCCCCGCTATCATTTTAGTTGCCCTTCGCTGCACCTTTTCCAATTCTACTCTATCTTTCTTGAGATGCGGCGACCAGAATTAAACACAATACTCAAGGTGCGGTCGCACCATGGAGCGATATAACGGCATTATAACATCCTCACACCTGTTTTCCATACCTTTCCTAATAATACCCAACATTCTATTCGCTTTCCTAGCTGCAGCAGCACACTGAGCAGAAGGTTTCAGTGTCTTATCGACGACGACACCCAGATCCCTTTCTTGGTCTGTAACTCCTAACTTGGAACCTTGCATGACGTAGCTATAATTCGGGTTCCTCTTTCCCACATGCATCACCTTGCACTTGCTCACATTAAACGTCATCTGCCATTTAGCCGCCCAGTCTCCCAGTCTTGTAAGGTCCTTCTGTAAGTTTTTCACAATCCTGTCGCGAGTTGACGACTTTGAATAACTTTGTGTCATCAGCAAATTTAATTACCTCGCTAGTTACGCCCATCTCTAAATCATTTATTTGTATAATTTTATGGGTGCTAAAATGATAAAACTCTAAACCTTTGCAACTTTCATGGGTGCTAAAACTCTAAACCTTTGCAACATATCCCGATCTCTTGCCTTTATTACAAACTCAACTCATAGTACTTATGCGCAGAATTCAAGACAGCATCCAAATTTGAACACAAAATATCATCATAACAGAGAATATATCAGCATGCCTTTATATCTAAAACCACATTTCCAAACCATGCTACGAATGGCCTATATACAGCCATCTTCAGTGTGCTTTCTGTTTCGACCCACCATGCCTACCCCTCCCTAAGAGATGGGAGTGTGGTAGTGGAGTAGCAGCAGCAGTAGGTCTGCCACATCAGTCAGCTTGTACCCATGAGAGCAGTTTGGCTGGGAGCTCCCATTTACAGTCAGTTTGGAACAAAGAGAGGAAGACAGCAACAACAGACTACTGGAGGGAGAAAGAAAGTTAAGGTAAGAGAACAAGGAAGGAAATCAAGATGAGAGACCAAAGGAGGAAATAAGGAAAAGGTGAGATGGATGAAGCACAGTACAAATGGGGGTCTTTTACTAAAGCTTAGCTCAAGTTATCTACAGCAATGCTCATACATAGGAATAAATTGGGCCCTGCTGCAGATAACTTGAGCTAAGCCGGGTACACACCGACACTGTTGTTGTCTATCCAAGGAGGATAAGAAAAGGAAGGTGTCTGCCCAGGAAGTGTCCAAGGAAGAGGCATGTGAAGGAGAGCTTTCGGTCCATGGATTTTGAACAACCCTCTGTGTTTTGTCTTCTATTTTGATTTTACTTGAAGAAGGACTGCCAATACTTTATTTTGGGAGAGATACCCTTATAAAGAAGTTTTAACTTTTATTCTTTTGTGTCTATTTTGCTTTTTTTGTCTACTGCTTCTGTCAGTCAATTTACTCCAGTTTAGGCCAGGGGCGTTGCCACAATTTGGCGGGAGGGGGGTCCAGAGCCCGAGGTGAGGGGGCACATTTTAGCCCCCCCCCCCCCCCCCGTGGCACCGCCAACCTCCCTGCCACTTTTGACCCCCCCCCCCCCCAGCACCGGTGCCACCCCCTCCTCCGTCCCTTTTGACTCCCCCTCCCGCCAATCCTCCCCCGCCACCGCCAGGTACCTTTACTGGCAAGGGTCCCCATCCCCAACGTCCTCTTCTACTTCTATCCCTCTGCCTGTCGGCGTACCTCAGGGTTCTGTTCTTGGTCCCCTCCTCTTTTCTATCTACACTTCTTCCCTTGGCTCATTAATCTCATCCCATGGCTTTTCCTACCATCTCTATGCTGATGACTCCCAAATCTACCTTTCTACCCCTGATATCTCACCTTGCATCCAAACCAAAGTTTCAGCATGCTTGTCTGACATTGCTGTCTGGATGTCTCAATGCCACCTGAAATTAAATATGACCAAAACCGAGCTTCTCATTTTCCCCCCCAAACCCACCTCCCCGCTCCCCCCGTTTTCTATTTCTGTTGATGGCTCTCTCATTCTCCCTGTCTCCTCAGCTCGAAACCTTGGGGTCATCTTTGACTCTTCTCTCGCCTTCTCTGCTCATATCCAGCAGATTGCCAAGACCTGTCGTTTCTTTCTTTACAACATCCGTAAAATCCGCCCCTTTCTTTCCGAGCACTCTACCAAAACCCTCATCCACACCCTTGTCACCTCTCGTTTAGACTACTGCAATCTGCTTCTTGCTGGCCTCCCACTTAGTCACCTCTCCCCTCTCCAGTCGGTTCAAAACTCTGCTGCCCGTCTCATCTTCCGCCAGGGTCGCTTTACTCATACTACCCCTCTCCTCAAGACCCTTCACTGGCTCCCTATCCGTTTTCGCATCCTGTTCAAACTTCTTCTACTAACCTATAAATGTATTCACTCTGCTGCTCCCCAGTATCTCTCCACACTCGTCCTTCCCTACACCCCTTCCCGTGCACTCCGCTCCATGGATAAATCCTTCTTATCTGTTCCCTTCTCCACTACTGCAAACTCCAGACTTCGCGCCTTCTGTCTCGCTGCACCCTACACCTGGAATATACTTCCTGAGCCCCTACGTCTTGCCCCATCCTTGGCCACCTTTAAATCTAGACTGAAAGCCCACCTCTTTAACATTGCTTTTGACTCGTAACCACTTGTAACCACTCGCCTCCACCTACCCTCCTCTCTTCCTTCCCGTTCACATTAATTGATTTGATTTGCTTACTTTATTTATTTTTTGTCTATTAGATTGTAAGCTCTTTGAGCAGGGACTGTCTTTCTTCTATGTTTGTGCAGCGCTGCGTATGCCTTGTAGCGCTATAGAAATGCTAAATAGTAGTAGTAGTAGTAGACTCACAGAAACAGAATCCAGAACAGCAATGCGCCAGAGACCAGCGCTGAAAAGGACTTTGGCTGGCCGGGATTGGAGACCCCTGCCAGCAAAGGTACCTGACGGCGACAGCGAGGGAGGGTTGGCAGCGGCGGGAGGGGGGGGGGGTCGATGTGGCAGGTGAGGGTTGGCAGCGGGGGTGAAAGCAGGGGGGCCAGGGCTAAATCTGCGGGGGCTCATGCCCCCGTGGCCCCACCTAGCTAAGCCCCAGGTTTAGGCCATCTCCCCTATCCACCAGGACCATTTATACTTTACTGCAGGTGCCTCATCTGTGAAACAACAGGCGTCCTTATAAATTTCATGTGCAGTGCCTCTGGGGCAACTTACACCTCTTTAGTGGGAGATATGTTGCACTGCCATAAGCCTTCATTTGCAACTACCGTATTTTTCGGACTATAAGACGCACTTTTTTCCCCCCAAATTTGGGAGGAAAATGGGGGGTGCGTCTTATAGTCCGAAGGTAGCGAGTTCCCTCCCTCCTGCCCTCCCCCCCGGCCCTGTCACCACTTCTCCCCTACTCACGTCACGCGATGTTCCCTGGTGGTCTAGTGACGTCGGGGCAGGAAAGAGCCCCCTCTTTCCTGCCCAGCGCGCTGCTCTCCATCCTCCTGTATGCTGCCTGACGGTCTCGGCGAGATTCAAAATGGCTGCCGAGACTTCAATTCTCGGCGGCCATTTTGAATCTCGCCGAGACCGTCAGGCAGAGGGGGCTCTTTCCTGCCCCGACGTCACTAGACCACCAGGGAACATCGCGTGACGTGAGTAGGGAAGAAGTGGTGACAGGACCGGGGGGAGGGCGATCCCGAACTCGGACAAGACGCACCGGAGCACCTAGGTTTTAGAGGAGGGAAAAAGGAAAAAAATTTTTTTCCTATTTCCCTCCTCTAAAACCTAGGTGCGTCTTATGGTCCGGTGCGTCTTATAGTCCGAAAAATACGGTACTTGCGTTTTGATTTTGTTTTTATTTACCACCCCCTTTTTTGTATAAACCTTCTTCCAATTCAGCCTTACCATTATGACAGCAGTCCTTGGTCGGAGGCCACAAACTATTTATTTATTGGGATTTATTAATCGCCTTTATGAAGAGATTCACCCAGTGCGGTGTACAGTTTAACATAAAACGTATAATTTTAACAGCATAATAATAGTAAAACAACGAAGAATAAACAAATACAATAAATGAGGTAAACTTGAAAACAGTAAACTGAAACCTAATAATAGAACTACCGTGAAACAGTATCAATAATATACACATTTAACAGCACTGGAATTCAAATACCAGAGATATGGACTGGTGGTTGGGAGGCGGGACTGGTGGTTGGGAGGCGGGAAATACTGCTGGGCAGACTTATACAGTCTGTGCCCTGAAAAAGACAGGTACAAATCAAGGTAACGTATCCACATATGAGTTTATCTTGTTGGGCAGACTGGATGGACCATGCAGGTCTTTTTCTGCCGTCATCTACTATGTTACTATGTAATGATGCACCTAATTAGCATGCATTAGAACATTCAACTAACATACATATGATGCTAAAGATTTTCTACAATACGACTTACCATATAGCTGAGGGACCCAAGAGCAGATATATGATGGGAACAAGATGCATGGTACAGAGTCGTATGGCAGGGGCGGACTGACCATTCGAGCAGCCGGGCAGTGCCCAAGGGCCCAGAGGCTCTGCCTGGATGCCCGGCACGACACTGGTAATCCAGCTGCCTCTGTTGGAGCCTCTGATGTAATTTCCTGCCCAGCCTGCTGGGCTGCCGCTATTCCCCACCGCCTGGCACCACCGTATTTTAAAAATGGCAGCTGAGACTGTCGAGACCCGCGAGACTACCGCGGGAAGTCTCGGCCGCCAGTTTGAAAACACGGCGGTGCCGGCAGGCGGGGGAATAGTGGCAGTGCAGCGAGGAGAAAAGAACACGCCCCCCCCCCCCCCCACAGAGGCCACCAGACCACCAGGACCCCTCAGGTAGGACCAGGGCAGCGGGGGCATCGTCTCAGGCGGAAGGAGGGTATCGGGCAGCGGCCGGACAGGGGGGGTATCGAGCAGCAGCCGGACAGAGGGTTCAGACCACCCTCAGTCTGCCCCTGTCAGTTGGGATAATTTGATGGTTAAACTCAAGGCAAGTTTGTTGAATAGTTAAGCAAGATATAAGGAACTAATAATGTAAGTTACAGTGTGAATTGCAAGCTAGTCCAGGTGCAGAATGAGTGTATAGTTCTAGCTTCTTTTGAAACCCAGTTAATGTGGGCCCCACGTCTAGCTACTTTATGTTGCTGTTGAATGATGTTTGGGTCTCCTCCCCCTTGGGGCGGGACTTGAGGGAAGGCCGGCCAACGACGAAGCGAGTTTTCTTCCCTCAGGCGCGAGGCACCGGCACCGCCGCTTGGAGGTTTTTTTTAAATGCTGGGTCGGGTCAGTTGAGGTGCGGGCGACAGAAGAGGGTCGTTTGGCGGGTCGGGGAGGGGGGGGGGTCAGACGGGAGATGTCTCAGGTGGCTGGAGGGAGGGGGAGCAGCAGGGGAACGAGGAGACTCGCGTCGCGGGACATGGGTGGAGGGCAGACGAGCGTGGTCGGCGAGGCAGAGGCTAGGCACGCCGCGCGGGGCCTTATGCGGCCGCCTCGGTCGCCTCTGCCTAAGACCGGCCCTGTTAGTAGCCATGAAAACACTGTGGCTACCAGGGAATTCAAGAAGCCACCTGACCAGCCTTACGAGAGGGATGAGTAACAGATATTCGTAGCAGCGAGTCTAGTTTAAAAATTCATTGAATTGAGCCCACTTATCTTTTTGCAGTTTATCCTTTTCAACTGCATTTTCCTCATGACACTCGTTTTTCACCTGTTCTGTTTTTTGGAGAAGCACCAAAAAGGTGATTTCTTTTTTTTTTTTTTAGAAAAACAAACAGCACTGACTGTACTTTTTTTTCTGCAGAGAGAAGCAGATTTTGGTATTGTTTTCCTCTCAGTCAGTGAGGCCCTTGGGGCAGCTGCCTCCTTCCACCCACCAGGGCCCGCTTTTTCCCACAAGAGTAACCACCATGGAACGGCCCCAAAATCCTACTTATGGGACCTAGGTTACAGCTATATGATATAAAATACAGCACATAAATTGTCAGCCTAAAGATACAACATTATATACTTTTGTTATCATGATTTATATAGCACACAACGGACAGCCCTTACTCCTAGTCAAGAAGGCCAGATAAGATTCAAGAAACAGGCAAGCGATTTTGAGCCAAGGAGCACAAAGTGGCCTGCTCTTTAGAAAGGGATGACTTAATCTAATGGAGAAAATGAGGGCAAAGCTTTCGCCTCATGTTTAGAAAACTAATAAATTCTAATCAAAACCCAATGTCACCGGCAGATATGAAGTCAGTAAGCTGCTGAATTGTTCATGAATATTGATGCTAATTGCACTCATCAGTGCATAGTGCTATGTCTCACCAAGGACCTGGATTAAACTGCTTTTTCTCTTCAGACAGGCTTATTTCAATTAGTAATACATTCTTTTCCACCGCTAAATATAAATCTCTGATTACACGCTTTCAGAAGTCAGCTCCACCATTCAAGAAAGCGTTCTTTTGATCAAAAACCTGCTCTCTATTCAAATGCAAACATTTCATAGCACATGTGCAGTCCTCACGCTGGGACTGCAAGCTAGGATAGAGGTTCTCCACAACCTACTCCAAGGCACCAACATTTTGGCATATGCAAGTATGTGGAGGAGTGGCCTAGTGGTTAGAGCACCGGTCTTGCAATCCAGAGGTGGCCAGTTCAAATCCCACTGCTGCTCTTTGTGATCTTGGGCAAGTCACTTAACCCTCCATTGCCTCAGGTACAAACTTAGATTGTGAGCCCTCCTGGGACAGAGAAATATCCAGTGTACCTGAATGTAACTCACCTTGAGCTACTACTGAAAAAAGTGAACAAAATCTAAATAAATAACTATTTGAGATTCTACATGGAATGTTGGTACTATTGGAGATTCTGTTGCTACTATTTGAGATTCTACATGGATTGTTGCTACTATTAAGATTCTGTTGCTACTATTTGAGATTCTACATGGAATGTTAATGTTGCTATCTACTAGCAACATTCCATGTAGAAGCCTGCCCTTGCAGATCAGCAACATGGCTGTGCAGGCTTCTGTTTCTGTGAGTCTGACGTACGTGCAGGACGTCATACTCACAGAAACAGAAGCCTGCGCGGCCGCATTGCTGATCTGCAAGGGCAGGCTTCTACATGGAATGTTGCTAGTGGAGGAGAGCCTAGTGGTTAGTGCAGTGGAACATCGAACGTTGCTACTATTGGAGATTCTACACGGAATGTTGCTATTCCACTAGCAACATTCCATGTAGAAGCCTGCCCTTGCAGATCAGCAATGCGCCTGCGCAGGCTTCTGTTTCTGTGAGTCTGACGTGCGTCAGACTCACAGAAACAGAAGCCTGCGCGGCCACATTGCTGATCTGCAAGGGCAGGCTTCTACATGGAATGTTGCTAGTGGAGGAGAGCCTAGTGGTTAGTGCAGTGGAACATCGAACGTTGCTACTATTTGAGATTCTACATGGAATGTTGCTGAGTGGAGGAGTGGCCTAGTGGTTACAGCACCAGTCTCGCAATCCAGAGGTGGCTGGTTCAAATCCCACTGCTGCTCCTTGTGATCTTGGGCAAATCACTTAACCCTCCATTGCCTCAGGTACAAACTTAGATTGTGAGCCCTCCTGGGACAGAGAAATATCCAGAGTACCTGAATGTAACTCACCTTGAGCTACTACTGAAAAAGGTGTGAGCAAAATCTAAATAAATAAATATTCATAAATCAGATACTTAGGTCTGTAAGCCACTAGATGGCTTCAAAAGCAGCATGATTTTATAGTCAAGTTCACTTACATATGGATGAAGACTACAGGTTATGTGACCGACTGCCTAGCCTGGGTGACCAGTGTCTTTCTTTGGATTGTGTTGAACGTCCAGCAGAGGTTCTGAAGCTATTTGTTGAGTACCAAATCGTTCTTGGTAGATAAGCTCTTGTGGGATCCTCGGTGGGGTTCTTATTGGGAACATCAGGAGAATTCCACAGTGCACATGAGCATTCAGCCAGGCAACCACTTGCTTCCACCTATTTTCACATCTCCAAATTGATACAAAGATTACTACTACTATTTAACATTTCTAGAGCGCTACTAGGGTTACGCAGCGCTGTCCAAATTAACAAAGAAGGACGGTCCCTGCTCAAAGGAGCTTACAATCTAAGAACGAAATGTCAAGTTGGGGCAGTCTAGATTTCCTGAGTAGAGGTGTAGTGGTTAGGTGCCGAAGGCAACATTGAAGAGGTGGGCTTTGAGCAATGATTTGAAGATGGGCAGGGAGTGGGGCCTGGCGTATGGACACCTCCAAACTGATACAAAAATCTAATGTGGTCTAAAAGGATGCGTTAGCAAAAATATGAGTGTCAAAGAATGCTCCCAGGTGGACAAGGCCCTTATTAGCAGCAATTAGATTCCTGTCTGGAAAAGAAACTCAATATAAACAAAACAAACAAAGCTAAAGAAATGTCTTGCTTAGGGATAACCTGAACATTTTGTTAGGCTTAAAATACACTCTTGCTGCTATCAAAGCCATTCTTTAATTTCAATAATTGGGAACTAGTATTCCAGTTTCTCCCTTACATAATTTTATATATTTATTTGGATTTAGATCACACCTTTTTCAGTTGTAGCACAATATACACTGGGTATTTCTCTGTCCCTGGAGGGCTCACAATCTAATTTTGTACCTGAGGTAACGGAGTGTTAAGTGACTTTCCCAAGGTCACAAGGAGCAGCAACAGGACTTGAACCAGCCACATCTGGATATCGAGACTGGTGCTTTAAACACTAGGCTACTCCTCTACTCCTAAATTGAAGTCCTACTACTACTACTACTACTACTTAACATTTCTAAAGCGCTACTAGGGTTACGCAGCGCTGTACAATTTAACATGGAAGGACAGTCCCTGCTCAAGGAGCTTACAATCTAAAAGACAGGTGTACAATCTAAAGACAATCTAAACAATCTAAAGACAAGTGTAGAGTCCGTCTGATAGGGCATACTATATTTCACGAAAGGTTAGGTGCCGAAAGCAGCATTGAAGAGGTGAGTTTTAAGCAGAGATTTGAAGATGGGTAGGGAGGGGGCTTGGCGTAGGGGTTGAGGAAGATTGTTCCAAGCATAGGGTGAGGCAAGGCAGAATGAGCGGAGCCTGGAGTTGGCAGTGGTGGAGAAGGGAACTGTCTCTCCTCCTTATAGCTGACTTATCTGCAAGACTACATCAAGGACTGATATTGAAAAAAATATATGTATATCCATAGGCGCCCGGTATAAGAGGCTTGGAGAGGCTAAGCCTCCCCAGCCAGCTGCCACAAGTTCTCAACAACAGGAGCAGGATGGATCAGCTGTTTCTTCGTCTTTATTCTTCTCCGTTCCGTTCTCCTCCTCCAACCAGTCCCGACCGACTCCTCTCTCTTCTTTGCAGTGCTGCCAGTGCCTGCGCCCCGTTTCTCCGCTTTCCCTCCCCCACGCGCCTCAGTCTCTTCAGCCTTCAGGGCTGGCGGCTGCTGCCCTGCCGACGTGATCGAGTCCCGACTCCTGAGTGCTCCCGCCTTAATCGCTATTCGCTACAGTAGTAGCGAATAGCAATCGTCGATTTACACTGACTCATCTGCTGCCTTCAGCTCTCAGCCAGTCAGCCTTCCCTACGAGGGCGCTCCCATCATGATGCAACTTCCGCAAAGTTGGGAACGCGCGGGCGGGGCCGTCACTGAGAAGGCTGGCTAAGAGTTTCCCTCCATTTCCTTCGCTTCGATGGTAGAAGACCATAATAAATTCAAAAGAAAATTGTGGCACGCAGCGCACATTGAGAGGTAAGTGCTGACTCTGAGGCAGGTTTTAAGTCAAAATAAAAAAATGAATCTGATATTTTGTTTCATGCAGATCTCAGCCCATTTAGTTATGTTTAAACAAAAGAGTCTCTTCTGTTTAAACATAACTAATGGGCTACAAGCCCCTAATGCAGTCCAATGGTTTTCTTATATTTTGTTTGTGATGACTTTTATTTTTACTTATTTTTTTTCCTGTGTGTTGTCAGACAATTATGGATGTAAGCCCCACCCCTAACTCCACCCCCTTTAGCCTCCCCAAATAGTTGGGCCACCGACCGCCTATGTGTATATCTATCACTTATATTTCACATATCACATTGCGAATCCCAATGAAAATACATAATTAAAATATCTCTTCTTCAATCACAACAAAAACTGAACAAGACGGTACACAAAGGACAAACACAGAATTAACCACAATTGAAACAAAATCATCAGAAAATGAGTGTGCTGGACGCATACAAGACCTAAATTGATGTAAGAGTAATATGCCACCTACAACCATAACTGTGTACAGGTCCAGTCAGGCAGGGGTGACAGGTGTGGTCACACTGGGCCCCATGCTCCTAGGGGCTCCGCATCTCTGGCACATCTGTCCTCCTGTCTAGGAAAACCTCCCTGCTCCGTACCTTAATGCGCATCCACATTTCAGTAGAGAGCATCCGGCAACGGCAGCGATTTTCATATCCCGTCAGCTGCCGAGCCCAGAACTTCCTCACTGCTGTATCTTGCCCCCTTTTGATGTCACTTCCTGCTTCTGCAAGGGCAGGATGCAGCAGCGAGGACGCTCTGAGCTTGGCAGCTGACGGGATATAAAAATCGCTGTCACTTTCTGCCACTTTCTACTGAAATGTGGTGGATGAACATTAAGGTATGGGGTGAGGTGGTGTTCCAAGAGCGCTAAACCTCCTTTAAATTCTGCTAAATTATGACTTATGGTGGCGGGTGTGGGCGGGAGGGCTGTGGGCGGTGGGGAGTGGGCAGGGGACGCGGGTGCAGGTGGGCGGGCGCCCCACTAAACTGGTCTACACAGGAACCCACAATTGCTAAGATCGGACCTGACTGCAATTATGGCAAAAAACAAACCACCTTCACAGCCATGGGCCTGCCTCCTGCCATGCTCCTCCTTCTGAGAGTGTTCTTGGCAGCAAACAGTGCTCGGCGACTCTCAAACAAGAGGCCCGTTGAAAAGGGCAACAGTTCACCTGTACAGCAAGACACAGGAAAAATGCAAGCTGCTGCTTTGACGCTACATAAGGCTCCAGTATGTGCCCCGTACATGAAAAGTAGAGAGGACAACAAGCATGATAGTGCACGTACACTTTGCCAACTCTGCAAACAGAACTGCCAAATCCAAAAGTTGGCAGTGTACTTTCAGATTCCAGAGGCCCAGGTCAGTTATGGGGTTTAAAAAACAAAAATTTGGAGGAGGGGGAAGCCGCTCTCCTCCCAAACCTTGTCCATGATTTATTTAGATATTTATTTGTAGCATTTGTATCCCACATTTTCCCACCTATTTGCAGGCTCAATGTGGCTTACATTGTTCCGTAATGTTGAGTACCAATTCCGGAAAAGAGAAATACATAGTTAAGGTATAGGAGACAGAGAGGATTAGGTATTCATGTACTAAAATTCATTACAGCAAATAAGAGATATGCAAGCCTAGAAAACTGTGGAGGAGAAAGACTAGGGCCTATCAAGCCTGTCTTTACTGAGAGGAAGTTTTAAGAAGCTACAGATCAAATGAGGAAGTAGTATTTGAATCTGAATACCAAGCAGCCATTTAGACACAAACCATTTACACAGAGTACTATGAATTACAATGCTAGTGTAGGTCACAAATGAGAGACATCAATTTGCATCCATTATTGTTCCCTTGGTGAGTTTCCGTGAAGCCTACTTTCAAAGCTCACAACTGGACCATAATTATGCTTCCACTCTGTGGTTAGGTTAAAGAATTTCAATACTTATGTTGAGAGATGTGGTAGCCGTGTTAGTCCACTTTTAAAGGTAATCAATAGAAACAGAATAAAATAAAAAAAATGGAGTGGAGGAGTGGTCTAGTGGTTAGGGTGGTGGACTCTGGTCCTGAGGAACTGAGTTTGATTCCCACTTCAGGCACAGGCAGCTCCTTGTGACTCTGGGCAAGTCACTTAACCCTCCATTGCCCCATGTAAGCCGCATTGAGCCTGCCATGAGTGGGAAAGCACGGGGTACAAATGTAACAAAAAAAAAAGAGAAAATAAGATACCACCTTTTTTATTGGACTAACAATACATTTTTTTATTAGCTTTCAAAGGTAGCCCTTCTTCGTAAGCAAATGTTGACAGATGACAGTACTGTATATATAAGTGAAACATCAAAGCATTTCAGTGACAGTCTAACAGGATACGGGTGGATGAGGGACATGGAGATATGCATGGAGATAGGAGAGTGACAAAGCAGTATAATTTTATGGCTTATAATGGGCTAGAAAACCCAGATCTTTGTTAAGTCCTTTCTGGTGGGTGTCAAAATATTCACTCATTCTGACTTCAGCTACCTCCACAACTCCAGCTTCCACCCTTCACCTACAAAAAAATCCACTAGTCACAGCCAAGCCACAAGATACCCCTGTATCTGCTCTGACCCAGGGGACAGAGATAGACACCTCAAAATCCTGACTCCATCCTTCGAACAGAAAGGCTACAACCCCAAAATAATCTCCAAGAATATTGCCTCCTCCCTCAAAACACCAAGGGAAAATCTGCTACAGAGGAAAAGAAAGCCACAGACAGAATCCCCCTTGTAGTGACATACAACCCAGAGCTGGAAAAACTGAGGAAAATCATAAGAGATCTGCAGCCACTACTCCAGGAGGATGAATCACTGAAAGAGATATTGCCATCCCCACCAGTGCTGGCCTTCCGACAGCCACCCAACTTAAAACACAAGCTAGTGAGAAGCAAGCTCCCAACACAGACTCAAAAAGAAGAGAATGGCACACGTCCTTGCAATATATCCAGCTGCAAACTATGCCAAAACATTTCACAGGACCCCACGGTCATTCACAAAGGAAAAATATTCAACATAAAGGAATCATTCACATGCTCATCTTCCAATGTGGTATATATCATTCAGTGTAAAAAATGGGCTACATTGGAGAAACAAGTCAGATGCTAAAGAAGAGATTTCATTTACATAGACATATGAAAAATGCCAGTACCAACCAGGATGTCACCTCTGCGGTGCACAACTTTACAAAACCAGAACACTGTACCAGTTATTTTATGGTAAGAATCCTAAAAGGGAACTTTAAAACAATACAGGAACGTAAGACCTTTGAAGTCAGAATGATTAAATATTTTCACACCCACCAGACAGGACTTAAAGATCTGGGTTTTCTAGCCCATTATAAACCATAAAATTGTACTGCTTTGTCACCCTCTTATCACTATGCATATCTCCCTGTCCCTCACCTAACCCACCCTCATCCTGTTACACTGTCACTGAAATGCTTCACTTATATATATATATACTAGCCGTTAAGCCCATTAAAACGGGCAAGATTTCCAGCTACCCTCCTCACCGCCACTCCCTCCCCCCTCCATTGGCTTGACGGCGCCTCTCACCTCCGTGTGAAAGTACTGCAGGCAGCAGCAGATCGCTCTGCTGCTGCCTGCAGCGCTTCCACGCGGAGGTGAGAGGCGCTGTCAGGTCAGTGTAAGGGGCATGATAGGGAGGGGGGCGGAAGCGGTGACGGGGATGGGGGAGGTTGGTGCGCACGATGTTCGTTTCCAGGCTACAGCGGCAGCGTCCGACAGTCCGACTCCATTTCCCTATCTGTTCCGCCCTCTGACGTCATCACGTCTTGACATGAGGGCGGGACAGAGAGGGAAGTCTCTACTGCGCATTTGCAGGTGAGTCGGTCACTTGCCATTTATATGTTTGATACTGTCCTCTGTCAACATTTGCTTATTTCTGATCTGAAGAAGAGCTACCTTCGAAAGCGAATCAAAAAATGTATTGTTAGTCCAATAAAAAAGGTATTATCTTATTTTCTTTTCCATGTTTTATTTTATTCTATTTCTATTGAATATTTAGGTTAAAATAATGCTTGCAATTAAACATGGAGTAGCCAGCCCAGTGGCTAACTGGCAGTCTTGAATCTTGCCATATGGAGAGGCAAAGTCTCATTCCTAAGTGAAGCCCAAATTCCCAGGTCATCTGGGCTTGGGAAGGCTGAAGGCAGCGTTCAGCACCCCTTAGGTTGGAGGGAAGAGGGTCAGTCATTGCAAGATTCTGCAAGGAACTCTGATGTATGGCCCCTAGCTGAGGTCCGTTGCTGCAATAAATAGGGCTAAGCAAGTTGGGAAGGGATGGAAAATACAGAGCTGTACCAAATAGAATGTTTTACTATTTGGTCGAATATGAATAACGAAAAAATATTTGGCCGAATACAAATACTGAATACAAATGGGAATTCAGCTTCAACATAAATAATAAAAGATGTAAAGTAAAATCAGAGATCAAGTGTTTATTTTAGTAGGATTTAGCACAGTACAGCCCCAGATTATTTGTATTCAAATTTCAATCACTATTCAGCCGCATACAAATAACGTAATTGGAGCTGAATCAAATCAAATACGAATATTCGGTATACCCTAATAAAATCGTAGAAAAAAATCATGATGCATTCAACAGCATGATAAGTCCCAGCGCCAATAGAGCTGGAAGCCTAAAATACACGCACACAAGCAAAAGTACATTAATTCATGGACAGTCTTATCTGACAGGTTTTATAATTAGTTACAACAGGGGTTTATTTTGTACACTTAACAAGCAGTTATAATATCCATGTTCAATTTACTGATCCATTTTAAACATGAAGTCTCCTGTATACGACAGTGTGTGAGAGGTGATTACAGACTTACATGGCAGCACAGTGGAAGTCAAATCAAAGCAATGGAAACTTAGTGGGAGGCTGTGAAGACTAGAAAGCACAGGACTAAAAGAGATACACTCCTGGACCTGCTTCATGAGTTTTGTGGCTAAACAGCCTCCTAAGAGGCTTGAGTGATTTAGATAGGTTGAAATGTTAGCCCCCTTTAGGTTGGATGAAGGTCATAAGAACATAATTGCCATACTGAACAGACCAAAGGTCCATCAAGCCCAGCATTCTGTTTCCAACAGTGGTCAATCCAGGTTATAAGTACCTGACAAGATCCCAAAACAGTACAATACATTTTATGTTGCTTATCCTAGAAATAAGCATTTACCAGCACGTGTAACACATAGGAGGGGATGGGCCTGGGTCCACCTGCCTGAAGTGCACTGGAATACCCACTAAAACTGCTGCAGGGACCTGCATACTGCTGTCATGAAGCTGGGTATGACATTTGAGACTGGCAAAAAAAAATTTAATTTTTTTTAGGGTGGGAGGGGGTTGGTGACCACTGGGGGAGTAAGGGGAGGTCATACCCGATTCCCTCCGGTGGTCACCTGGTCAGTTTGAGCACCTTTTGAGGCTTGGTCGTGAAAAAAAATGGACCAAGTAAAGTTGACCAAATGCTCTTCAGGGACGCCCTTCTGTTTTCCAATATCGGCCGAGGACGCCCATCTCTTAAGCACGCCCCAGTCCCGCCTTCACTACGTCTCCGACACACCCCCGTGAACTTTGGTTGTCCCTGCGAAGGACTGCAGTTGAGGACGCCCAAAATCAGCTTTCGATTATGACGATTTGGGCAAAACTGAGAGAAGGATGCCTATCTCCCGATTTGTGTCGGAAAATGGGCGCCTCTCTCTTTCGAAAATGCCCCTGATGCTGGACCACCAGGGGGGCCTCCCCCCCCCCCCAAACTGGTCTAAACAGGACTCACGATTGGTAAGGTCAGCCCTGCATGTGTAATTTATGTAGACTGCAGGCAAGTACTGCTATAGTGTAGTCTTGATAGAGCTGCAAGGTACATGCATATTTTATAAAATACATGCATAATCACACATTTGGGGCTACATGAAAGATACAAAACGGCACTTATTTTAAGCCTCTTTAATAAAAGAAACACAAGCTTTTATAAAATAGTCTTCTAGACCCTGCTCCAATAGCCTGCAAATGCCACATACCAATTTAAACCTGCTCTGTGTGTGTGTGCGTGTCTTCGGAGTGTATTCACATATTTTATAAAAACATACGCACAAATCGCAACTCTGCCTCTGCTCACCCTAAACTACATCCTCAGGAACACCTACGCACAAGACCACATAAAAGGTTGGAGGAATATTGGCCCTCAATCTTTTACGCTACTCAGCCAGCTCTGTGGAACACACTGCCTCCTGAACTGCAGTCCATCTTGAATAAAGCTGCTAAAGGCTCGTTTGTTCAAGAAAGCGTTTCACAGTGTTCTGCCAGGTTGATGCCACAGGCTGTGTTACAAATTTATTTGTTGAAAGGCAAAGTAATTTACTTTTACGGCCAGTAGTTATATCAGTGGGTATGTTTTATCATGGTGTTATGTTTAATGTATAATTATGTTTTATTTGTTTTAATTTGTTTTATAGTTGAATTTATGTACGTTTTTATTGTTACCTGCCTAGGATTGTAGATAGTGCAGGCAACACATTTTTAAATAAATGGATACACACTTTCCCCATATGCCTACTTTTCATATGCCTAGGCAGCTGTGGAATTTTATAAAAATCTTTTTCTGTAAGTTAAATAGGCTTTACACATGGAAAAAGCTTTAGAAAATTAGGCCAGGTGCAATTCTGCAAAAGTGTGTGTGTGTGTGTGTGAGAGAGAGAGAGTGTGAGAGAGAGAGAGAGTGTGTGGGAGAGAGAGAGAGAGAGAGAGAGAGTGTGTGGGAGAGAGAGAGAGAGTGTGTGTGGGAGAGAGAGAGTGTGGGAGAGAGAGAGAGTGTGTGTGGGGGAGGGAGAGAGAGAGAGAGAGAGAGAGAGAGAGAGAGAGAGAGAGAGAGAGAGTGTGTGTGTGTGTGTTACTGGGGATTCTTCCGGAAGCCTCTTTTATAAGGCACATACAGTACATACATGTTTTGCCTTTATAAAGCAGGAGAAAAAGGTACTTTTTAAAAATTTTACAGTCTTCCTGTTACACAATTGTCTCCTAGGTGTGTCAGGCACAGCAGGTTTTTAAATGAGAGGGTTCCTGATCAATTCCATTTACTTAGGGTCTCCTCTGTCTCACCTACAATTATCTCTTAGGCAACAAACAAAATTTAAATGCATTTTGATTTCTATGACTTTCCCATGAGCATTGATATCTGTATACACAGTAAATCACGGTATGGAACGTTTTCCAATCTCTGTGTGAGTGAAGGATATGCACCGTGTAATGGCTTGGATACCTTTATGCTCTACTAACAGGACATATATATTTCAATTTGCGTGTCGAGTACAGTGGGTCCCCTGTGTTAGGGAGCAGTCAAGGCACTGAGTCTATGCCCACAGAGACATTTTGTTTGTTTGTTTTGCCCATTGCTTTTCAGAGGTCATTACATTAAAAAAAATGAAAAAAAAAGATAGCAGAGGAAATTCTCTCATTAAAACAAAAATGTGATAGCGAAATTATGATTTTGCTAAACATTCTGAGAGATGAAAGGAGGAGTCAGAAACATGAGGCTGGACATTCCTTAATCAGACAGCTCTGGGTACTTGTGGAAATTAAGGACAAAGAGCCCTTAAATGGAATATAGAGCCTGCCATGAGTGGGAAAGTGCGGGGTACAAATGTAACAAAAATAAATAAATAAAATAAACTAAGAGATTAAGAGATCCTGTACATTCAGACTGGACCAGCTGGGGGGGGGGGGGGGGGGGGGGGGAGATGCAGCATGGAATACTCCTCTCTTCCTGCTCAGGGTAGAAGGCAACCACACACAGAGTGTAATTTTAAACAGGGCACCCGCTATAGACGCTCATTATGTCAACTTTTTAAAGCCTATCATCAGGGGTCTACTTTCTTTATAAAGTACTTGTGCAAGTGGCCGAAAACTAAATGCCCACACCTAGAAGTTAGCATAAATGTATGTCAATAATAGATTTCTATAATTTATGTGCATACCTGTGCGCTCCGTCCATGTGCACACCCACCAGCAAAGTACACATCAAGTCGTGGAGTGTACTTTCCACTAGTCTGCTTCACGGGCGTAACCAGACAACAGATTTTTATGTGGGCCTAGGCATGAAATGGGTGGGCACCAAGTGTTCTTCCCAACCCCCACCAGAAACATATCTGAGCTGGTGGGAAAACGCTTCTTTCCACCTTGGCAGTCTGCAGTAGGCATGCGCTGAAAACTGAGCATGCACAGGTGCCAGTATCGTGGAGAGAAGCGTTTTAATTACTATCAGGGATCCCCCTTCAGTTGGCGGAGCTTGGGATTCCCACCAGCTACCGCTAAACGTGTGCTACTGTTGGGTGGGCCTGAGCCCTAAGTGGGTGGGCCCTGGCCCACCCAGGCCCACCTGTGGCTACGCCACTGGTCTGCTTTCTATAAGCAGTCATTTATGTGCAAGACAAATAAATGTGTATAACACTACCATTTTCATATCTTTTGGAAGCCTAAAACTAGGTGATTCCCTATAGCTAGCCGTGGGGACAGAGAGAGAGAACGGCGGAAGGCCACACGTGGAGTCCGCTGGCGGCCCTGGCTTGGCCATTTTCCCGGGCTCAAACGCCGTGGGACGTGACCTGAGCCAACAACTGAGCGGCCACACCCGGTGTGGGCAACGGCTACTGCCAGCCTTGGGGACCGAGAGACAGAGCGACGACAGCCCTGCACGTGGAGTCTGGTGGCGACCTCGGTTTGGCCACGATCACGGGTTTGGACACCGGATATGCGGCATTCCCCGGCGAAAGACCTTAACTGCTAGGCAATAACCAAGAAGGAGAAACGAGAAAAGGAACAAAAATCAACAACTTTGTCCTCCCTATACTGGACCACGAATGTAACCTTCTTTCCTCTTGGAAACCGACTGGATTGTAAGCACCTACTCCTGCTCCCCAAAAGGAAGAGTAGAACCGACGGACCCCCGACCCAACAACACTTCTGAACATCTGACAGTGAGTAATTTAAATTGAATCTATCCACTAAAAGGCACCTTAGACAAGAGAGACTTCATGTGTGTGCTGATGTGCCACTGTCCACTCCAACCATATCGACTCTTCACACTATAAGCAATTACCGATAGGAGACAAGTCAAAGAAACACCCCTACCCCAGTACTATTCCCCCCTCCCACCCCCCTATTCACCAGCACAACGAAGGACCCGGATCCACCACTGATCTTATTAGATCAAGTCAATCCGAAAATACACAAACACAAAAGACCACAACACTAGATTCCATCCCAAAGAACAAAGCCCTACTGCCCACCCTATCAAACACAGCCTACTAGAACCAAAGCGAACTGATACCATAATGAACACCGTCAAACTACTCTTAGCAATCTACTCCTTATCCCGCATCCACTTATCATTAACCACCACACTTGCAGAAAGTAACATCATACCCATGCTACACAACCATCGAAGACTGATCGGACATACCACACCTCACCAAACCGACAACAACCAAAACCAAGGAAAAACACCAACATGTGGACAACCTCAACAAAAAGGAAAGAAAGGTCATAATAAGCCCACACTAACAAAGAAACGACAACTGACAAAAATCCATACTACACCAAACATAGAAGACCCATACCAAAAAATCCAAGCGGGTTACATCAACGCCAGATCCGCAGTAAACAAAGCAACAATAATAACAGACTGGATCACATCTGAGAAACTCGATCTACTTTTCATCACTGAAACCTGGATCCATGATCAAAAGGACCCTATAATACTAGACCTATGCCCTCCAGGTTACAAAATCACTCACTGGACCAGAAAGGAAAAGAGAGGCGGAGGAATAGCACTAATCTATCAATCCCACTTCACATAACTCCCCAACTTGAAATCACCTCAATCAGAATCCACCACAAAACCGTGCTTGATCACTTAAACCGTGTCCTGGTTTATAGACCACCAGGTAACTGGAACGAAAGCCAGTCAGACTTCATGGACTTCATATCAAACACTTGTGTAACCAACTCCAACATATTATTATTAGGAGACATCAACTTTCACCTAGAAGACCCAAACTCCACCATCGCACGCGAATGAAAGGAATTCCTTCATTCGTGGGACCTTAAATGGCCACACATGCAAGCAACCCATGTCAAAGGGCACACACTCGACCTCATCTCGCATAAACTGTCCACAGACCAGAACCTATTAATAACAGATATCAAACAGACAGACGCACCATGGTCAGACCACTAGAAATTAAATCTATCCCAACGATGGCGGAAAAAGGGTTTACACCGTATACAAGAACACACAACCTATAGCACAAGAGGCCAAATAGACTCGGAAACATTCTGGCAACAGATATACAATAATGAATGGACAGCACAAACGGACTCTATATACTACTGTTACCGGAAATAATTTAAATGTTCTTAATATCCATTAAAAATGTTACAAAATTGTCACAGTCCTAATATGATATTTAAGAACAAAGAGCATGGGAATATTTTAAGAACACTCGCTAAAATTTCTCCACCACTTACCCACAAGGTAAGAACAATTCAAGAATAAAAGGATTAAGTGTACTTATTGGATTGCATTAACCTGCATTACCAGGTCTAAAGGACAAGAACACTATATATTTAGATTCAAAAGGTTTATTATTTTACAATATGATTAATGCAATCATATAAATAAGGTTACAAACGAGAGATAGCTTTTAAAAGGATCTTAGAACAGAGAAATTCTGCATAAAATAGAACAAAGTAACAGGTAGGTTAACTTACAGTCCTTGTTACAAGCATACTGTGGTCCAGCTGATTGATGAGCACATGGTCAGGAGCAAGGCATCAGCAGACCCCAAAGAGAGCAGCAAGTCCCAAGAGGAGGCAGGTCCCAAGAGGGAGAGCTGGGCTGTTTTCAGGCTTTTTATAATGTTCCCAGAGTCCTGGGCATTGAAGCTTGCAGAGGATCTTGGGTATTGTAGTTTGCAAGGGGTCACATGCCATCAGCCCTTTGTCTTTACATGTGCTGAAGTACTACTACTACTACTACTACTTGACATTTCTAAAGCGCTACTAGGGTTACGCAGCGCTGTACAATTTAACATAGAAGGCCATAGAAGTCTTATCGAAAAGGGGGGGGGGGGCACTGAGTCCTCTGTGGCAAGTGGTTTATGGCTTCCTCTTTATTTATTGCAAGCATCCTAGCAGAGAGTTTATTGTAGTAGCTCCTAGGTCTGGTTTTTCTGCTATCCCTCTTTGATCCTTTGCTGTGTTGATATTTACACCCACAATGGTTTTGATCAGTAGTCTTTTGTTAGGGGGAGGAAGGGGGGAGATGAAAGCCAGACCAGTTTCTCTGCTGCAGTCCTTTAAAACTGTATTTTTATATTGGTACCTGATTCAGCATAATCAATATGATACACATTTAATTCTAGTACAGACAGAGAGGGTAATACAGTATACAATCAGAGAAACCAAAAGAAAAAAGCAACACTGGGCCTTCAAGACTGGGACAACAGGAGTACTTTATTAGCCAAAGACCCGACACGGGCCGTGTTTCGGCACCAAAAAGGCGCCTGCCTCAGGGGTCAAATTGTAGATATAGCGATCGTACAGAGTTCAAGTTGTAAATACCTTAAAAACAGCCTGGGTAACTTGCATTAATTTCGCTATAACGCGAAAAAAAGGGGCTCCGGTGAAGGAGCCTTCTCCTGTTTGGTCCGAAAGGGTAAAAAAAAAACAACAAAAAAAAAAAACAGGAGAAGGCTCCTTCGCCGGAGCCCTTTTTTTTCGCGTTATAGCGAAATTAATGCAAGTTACCCAGGCTGTTTTTAAGGTATTTACAACTTGAACTCTGTACGATCGCTATATCTACACTTTGACCCCTGAGGCAGGCGCCTTTTTGGCGCCGAAACACGGCCCGTGTCGGGTCTTTGGCTAATAAAGTACTCCTGTTGTCCCAGTCTTGAAGGCCCAGTGTTGCTTTTTTCTTTTGGTTTCACACATTTAATTCTGACAATTGAACTGACATATCACGCTACACTACCTCACGGAATGGGATAAAAGATGCAGGAGCATACTAGATGAAATAGCACCCCTACTAACAAGAATCACACCCAGGCACAATTTGATACCATGGTACAACGAAGAACTGAAAAAATTAAAAACACAATCCAGGAAACTCGAACAAGCTTGGAATAAATCAAAAGACGTACACACACTCAACGCATGGAAACAAATACAAAGAAAATACAAATACGCAATAAGACAAACCAAAAGGTCATACTACAGAACCAAAATAGGGCCAGACTATAAAGATACAAAAAAAACTATTCCAACTATGACTCAATACATTTAAACATATTCTTAATAATAAATTTCCTTTGCAGTTGGTGAATGTGCCACCTATTTAGAGGTATGTCATACTCGGGTATTAAGATAGTCATTGTTGTTTGGGTCATAAACTTTGGAAATGTTTTTTCTTTTTTTTTTTGTTATATTTCTCTGTAATTTCTGTCAGATCCTGCATTGGGAACTATAAGAGGATTATTATATTGCTTGTTCTTTAATTAGTTTTCCTTTTTATAGAATGGAAGGTGTTTTCCTTCCTATTTACTATACAAGTTGAGAGGTGTGGTAGCCGTGTTAGTCCACTCTTAAGGTTATCAATAGAAATCAAACAAAATAAAACATGGAAAAGAAAATAAGATGATACCTTTTTTATTGGACATAACTTAATACATTTCTTCGTCAAGAAATGTATTAAGTTATGTCCAATAAAAAAGGTATCATCTTATTTTCTTGTCCATGTTTTATTTTGTTTGATTTCTATTGATAACCTATACACGTTGTTAATTACTTGGTTCTACATGTACAATCTAATAATACAATTTTTTTAAAAATCTAGTGCTAGAGATTAAAACAACCTTCCATTGTATCATGAAAAGCACCCTACTGCACCCAGTTACCATAGGCTAGTTGTCAGAGCAACAGCAAACAAGGAATGCTCCTTTTAGGATGACAAGGCCATGAACTGCAGGCATCTTACTGCAGACTCAGGCTCCATTTCTTCCTATGCCTTGAGCTAAGCTAGCCTGGTAAAGTCAGTGTTACGTTGCTACAGCAACAAAGATCCAGAGGGCCAATGGATTGAGGCGCTGCAGGTTTCATTTTTTTTTTTTCAGATGGCAATCAGTGCACACACTAGGGCTATCTGAATCCTTTTCAGGCCGCAGCTGGAAGGTATTTGATTTCTAACTGCACTTCAGTAGGGAAAAGGACACCACTATCTTTTCCCTGCTGGTGCCATCCTGTATCTGAGTTGCCAGCCTGTGGTTCAGGTCTTCCCTTCTTTCCCCAGCTGCACTCTAGGAAAAAATAAATCCCATGGCTAATGACCATTCCTGCAAACATGCTCTTATCACAGTACTGTTCCATGAGTGACTATACAGTCTACTACTACCTACTTATCATTTCTATCTGTCTGTCCTAATTAGATTGTAAGCTCTGTCGAGCAGGGACTGTCTCTTCATGTTCAAGAGTACAGCGCTGCGTACGTCTAGTAGCGCTATAGAAATGATAAGTAGTAGTAGCAGTTTTTGGGATTCCGGAATCTTGCTACTCTGGGATTCTGCACAGAATGTTGCTGCTCTTTGGGATTCCGGAATCTTGCTACTCTTTATCCTTATCCCTTATTTGTTCTGTTTGTCTGTCCTAATTAGATTGTAAGCTCTGTCGAGCAGAGACTGTGTCTTCATGTTCAAGTGTACAGCGCTGCGTACGTCTAGTAGCACTTTAGAAATGATAAGTAGTAGTAGTAGTAGTTCTATAGTGCTACTAGACGTAAATTATATGCAGGTACCTTTTTCTGTCCCTAGAGGGCTCACAATCTATGTACCTGGGCAATGGAGGGTTAAGTGACTTACCCAAGGTCACAAGCAGCTGCAGTGGGAATTGAACCCAGTTCCCCAGGATGAAAGCCTGCTGCACTAACCATCTAAGTACTCCTCCAAGGCATTTGAGCATACGATGACTCCAAATAGCCTTCTGGCTTGCTGCACTGCCAACAGCAGTTCTATTGTTCTTTTCACCTCTGTCCTCCATCTTAGCATCTAGGCGATTTAAGTGAATTATAAAACATAACCAGTGGTATGATCATAGACTGCAACAGCGAATAACGGCCACTAGGCTTCTCCGTTTCACATTATCCTTCACTGTTGCTATACTATAGATCCAACTTCATCTCTGGCTTTAATTTATTGTTTAGTTTTCTTTGTACGAAAGATATTCTCTGTTCATTTCATGTTTTCTTAAGTTCTGCTCCTATAATGTACTGTTTTCAGCATGTGCTATTTCAGGCTACTCCCAGCTGAGTGCTCCACTCCGTCTCTTGACCTGCTGGCGGTATTTTCCTTGCTTCTAAGTCTAGCAGCAGCATCTTTCATCTTTTCCAATTCCTTTTCTGGGAATCCCTTCACAAAATTTCTCTCTTTCAATTTTGCTCACATCTTTTCAGTAGTAGCTCAAGGTGAGTTACATGCAGGTACACTGGGTTATTTCCCTGAGCCTGGAGGACTCACAATCTAAGTTTGTACCTGAGGCAACGGAGGGTTAAGGGACTTGCCCAAGATCACAAGGAGCAGCTCTGGATGTCAACAGGGGTACTCTGATCAAAGCAAGGCGCAGTGCCCCGTAGGGTGCACGGAGCCAAAAACAACATGGCGCCGTGCCCCGACGGGCATGCGCTCTGTGGCCGGCTGGGAGCGAGCGAGGGAGGAAGGGGCAGGACCCCGACGCTCGTGGCTCCCCGCTGGCCATAGGAGGGGCTAACCAAGAGGGGTTAAAAGCCCCTGAAGAGAGCAGGGTCAGCCTCTTCATGGCCAGGTCAGCGGACGACGCAGCGGACAGCGGAACCCAGCAGACGGCGCGATCCCGTACTTGGTCTGCAACCACGTGCTTACCCCACCGCCGATTCCCAGTACAGGAGCTTCAAGGAGGTCAGTACGCGCCGCAATAGACGGCCGGCGGGATGGGGGTTCGGGGCGGGATGGGGGCGCGAGGGAGGCTGTGCAGCGCGTGCTCGGCCGCTCTGTTTCCTTATTGTATCCCCCGGCCCTTTGAGTGATTCCTTGTGGCTCAAATACGCTGCTCTCATGAGCCGTAGTTCCGGGATAGCCTGTTGAACTTACTTTTATGTTCGTGTGCATCGGGAATCTCTGCTGATAGCTCCTCAGGACTCACAATCTAAGTTTGTACCTGAGGCAACGGAGGGTTAAGGGACTTGCCCAAGATCACAAGGAGCAGCACTGGATGTCAACAGGGGTACTCTGACCACTAAGCCACTCCTCCACTCAGCAACATTCCATGTAGAATCTCAAATAGTAGCAACATTCCATTTATTTTATTTAGATTTTGCTCACACCTTTTTCAGCAGTAGCTCAAGGTGAGTTACATTCAGGTACACTGGGTTATTTCCCTGAGCCTGGAGGACTCACAATCTAAGTTTGTACCTGAGGCAACGGAGGGTTAAGGGACTTGCCCAAGATCACAAGGAGCAGCTCTGGATGTCAACAGGGGTACTCTGATCATTAAGCCACTCCTCCATGTTGCTACATCTGGGATAGCAATATAAGTGATACACAACACACTTGGAGAGCAAGTAACAATCCTGAAGGTGAAAAAGGCACTCTGTTATATATGCTGGGAAAACATTTAGTCTATCCGAGATGAATAAAGGCCAAATGTGAAAAACAATCTGCTTAATACCTAGAAGTATGCAATAAGTTCCAAAAAGCAATAGATGTGTCAAATTTTCAAAAATTGCTTCATCTTGAGATCTCACTATTGACTTTTAAAAACATAAGAATTTTTCCATGGCTTGCACAAGCTGAATTTTTCAGGGTCCAAAAAATCTAAAATGCATTTGAAGCCCTGCTCACACTGGAGCTGTCAGAGGTTGCAAAGATCAACAGCTGTCCAGGTTACACCAATGAAGTAATATCAGGGATTGCAAATATAAACCTCTTCAGTGATCACTAGCATGCAACTGTCACCTGGAGGAGACCTCTGCCAGCCGAATATCATAAACAGGACTGCCCCCTTTGGACTAGCTAGAGTACTGGGCATGCTCACACTCATCCTATATAATAAAACTCACCCTCAACGTTCTGAGGACACTGATGTCAGTGTCACTTACTGTGGGCACTTCCTTCGGGTTCGAAGGGTTCGTGGTGGTGAAGCCACCAAAATCACTGTGTCTGGGCCCCGCCCTCACGTCAAACGTGATGACGTCGAGGGCGGAGCAATGGCGTCAAAGATCAAGGGCGGAGCAATGGCGTCAGTGGATGAAGGTGGCGTGCGTTGACGAGGTGTGGAGCAATGGCGGTGAGTGGCTTCACAACGCCGAAAGGGTGGGTAGGGGGGGGGGGGGGGGGGTTCGGCAGGAAACCCTTGCTAGCACCCGTTTCATTTGCTCCAGAAACAGGCATGTTTTACTAGTAAGAACATAATAGCCATACTGGGTCAGGCAAATGGTCCATCTAGCATAGTATCCTGCTTCCAACAGTGGCCAATCCAGGCCACAAGTACCTGGCAGAAACCCAAATAGTAGCAACATTCCATGTAGAACCCCAAAGAGCAGCAAGATTCCATTCAGAATCTCAAATAGTAGCAACATTCCATTCAGAATCTCAAATAGTAGCAACATTCCATGCTACCAATCCCAGGGCAAGCAGTGGCTTCCCCATGTCTGTCTCAATAACAGACTATGGACTTTTCCTCCTGGAACCTGTCCAAACCTTTTTTAAAGCCAGATACCCTAACCACTGTTACCACATCCTCAGGCAGAGTCCTAGAGCTTAACTATTCTTTGAGTGAAAAACTATTGCATCTTATTTGTTTTAAAAGTATTTCCACTTAATTTCATTGAGTGGCCCCTGGTCTTTGTTTACTTTCAGAAAAAGTGAAACATTTATTCACTTTTACTCGTTCTACTACACTGAGGATTTTGTAGACCTCAAACAGATCCCCCCCCCTCAGCCATCTCTTTTCCCAGCTTAAGAGGTTTAACCTCTATAGCCTTTTATTTTTTTGTTACATTTGTACCCCGTGCTTTCCCACTCATGGCAGGCTCAATGCGGCAGGCAATGGAGGGTTAAGTGACTTGCCCAGAGTCACAAGGAGCTGTCTGTGCAGGGAATTGAACTCAGTTCCTCAGTTCCCCAGGACCAAAGTCCACCACCCTAACCACTAGGCCACTCCTCCACTGTTGCTACTATTTGAGATTCTACATGGAATGTTGCTGCTATTCCATTAGCAACATTCCATGTAGAAGTCGGCCCTTGCAGATCACCAATGTGGCCGCGCAGGCTTCTGCTTCTGTGAGTCCGACGTCTACATGGAATGTTGCTAGTGGAATAGCAACATTCCATGTAGAATCTCCAATAGTAGCAACATTCCATCTAGAATCTCCAATAGTATCTATTTTATTACATTTGTACCCCGCGCTTTCCCACTCATGGCAGGCTCAATGCAGCTTACATGGGGCAATGGAGGGTTAAGTGACTTGCCCAGAGTCACAAGGAGCTGCCTGTGCCGGGAATTGAACTCAGTTCCTCAGTTCCCCAGGACCAAAGTCCACCACCCTAACCACTAGGCCACTCCTCCACTGTTGCTACTATTTGAGATTCTACATGGAATGTTGCTGCTATTCCATTAGCAACATTCCATGTAGAAGTCGGCCCTTGCAGATCACCAATGTGGCCGCGCAGGCTTCTGCTTCTGTGAGTCTGACGTCTACATGGAATGTTGCTAGTGGAATAGCAACATTCCATGTAGAATCTCCAATAGTATCTATTTTATTTGTGTTACATTTGTACCCCGCGCTTTCCCACTCATGGCAGGCTCAATGCGGCAGGCAATGGAGGGTTAAGTGACTTGCCCAGAGTCACAAGGAGCTGCCTGTGCCGGGAATTGAACTCAGTTCCTCAGGACCAAAGTCCACCACCCTAACCACTAGGCCACTCCTCCACTCCTTTCCCCAAATGGGAGGAGTTCCATCCCTTTTATAATTTTGGTTGCTCTTCTTTGAAATTTTTCTAATTCTACTATAACTTTTTTGAGATATGACAACCAGAACTGAATGCAATACTGAAGGTGAAGTCGCAACATGGAGCGATACAGAGGCATTATAATATTCTTGGTCTTATTTTGCATCCCTTTCCTAATAATTCCTTGCATCCTGTTTGCATTTTTGGTCATCGCCGCACACTGGGCAGAAGATTTCAGCGTACTGTCTGCACTGACACCTAGATCTTTTTCTTGAGTGTTGACTCCTAAGGTGGACTCTAGCATCACGCAACTATGATTTGGATTATTCTTCCCAATGTGCATCACTTTGCATTTGTTCATATTAAATTTATATATTTCAACGTTTTTTATTGATGAAGACAAAATTAACTACATCCAATATCTGGCTTAACCATATATGCCACCATCAAACTTTCAAAATAGAAATACAATAATGAAGTCCATCATCAATCTTTTTGACATTTTCTCCCATCCCCCCCTAACCCTCCCTCCTCCCCTCTGCTTTTAGTAATAACAGTTTTTATTGATGACAAGTCAATACAAACATACTCTCAACAGTAACCATACTTTTCTCTCTATCTCACCTCATACATTAGTAAATTTTAACTCGTATAGACAGTCATCATTTTATACCCTGTATATCCCCATCCCTATCTATTCATCTTCATACAGTTCGTTCTAAATATACACACATATTCATAATGCAAAACAAACACAAATAACTTCCAAAGTAACACGTTAGATCATAACTCTAATATTATAACTGTTCTTTACCCACTATAACAGTTCCCATCCCAGCTACGCCCCTCCCCCCTCCCTCAGACTCTCTAATCTTCCCCCTTCCCTCCATCCCAGTATGGTTACTGAAGGTCATAGGTACTATGCATCTAGAACATTCCTATCACACTGCATCTAACATTAAGACCTTCATTAGCATAACTGTAGCAACAGAATCTCAGAAACATTTTATTGATCTTCCCCCCTTCCCCCCCCTTCTCATGCACTCTTTGTTCATATTAAATTTAATCTGCCATTTGAATATAAAAACACGTCTAGGTGGGCAATAGCAAATTTGGTGCTAACACTAGGATCAAAGTATCTCTCTCTCTCGCTTTCTCTCACTGCACATGTCAACTCTGCTGATGATTTTCAGACTGTACTTTGGGCATTCATTCTTGTGCATCTTGATTATTTCAATTCTTTAATGCTTGGGTTGCCACTGTCTACTTTCAGAGCTCTTCGATCTGTTTGGAACTCTGTGGCTGGGCTGCTTGGAAATATGTATCATTTTGATCATTTGTGGAAAGGAAGTAGAAAGAAAGTGGGAACTGCAAGCGAAAAATCAGTGCCAGATCCAGGCTTGGTCGAATACACAAAATGAACCTCAGGATCAAAGTCCGCTGCACTAACCACTAGGCTACTCCTCCACTAGCAACATTCCATGTAAAGGAATCTCAAATAGTAGCAACAGAACCTCATATAGTAGCAACATTCCATGTGGAATCTCAACATTCCAAGTAGAATCTCAAATAGAGAAAGGGAAATGGGACTTGATATACTGCCTTTCTGTGGTTTTTGCAACTACATTCAAAGCAGAGTTTACATCGTATATACAGGTACTTATTTGTATCTGGGGCAGTGGAGGGTTAAGTGACTTGCCCAGAGTCACAAGGAGCTGCAGTGGGAATCGAACTCAGTTCCCCAGGATCAAAGTCCACTGCACTAACCACTAGGCTACTCCTCCAGTATTTTATGTCTGTTTTTTGAAAACTGCTCAGAACTGTAGATTGTGCGGGATATAAATATTTTAAATAAAATAAAAATAAGTCATGCAATGGAATTCACAGCCATCTGACAGAAGCCATGAATGCTTTTGCTGTGGCGACTGACCAACTGAGCTTGGATTTGAATGAGCGGCTACAATATTAATGGATTTGTAATGTTGTGACATTACTCTGAGCCATCCAGTTCCACTGTCATACTGTATCAGTTCTGGGGTCTGAAGGAGAAAAACCTTCATACACTGTAAAGTGCAGAGAATAGCAATATTGCAATCATGACTTTTTGACAGCTCTCACACTTAGAAATCCCTTATGGCTTGTGCTGTGACGTGTACCATTCCTCAGTGAATCATTGCACAATCCGGCAGATTTTCAGGGAAGCAAAGCAAGATGAAATGTACATGGTCTGCTTCTAAGTCAACTTAAGCCTTGTTAAGGGCATGGGAATAAATACATTTGCATTACCTTTGACTTCACATTCTTGGTCGGTAACAAAACCAAAATCCCAATACAATGGCAATGCAATATTATACTTACCTGCCCACTTAAAATGCTCTATCACTTAAGGGTCCCGATATTCCAGTGGCGTTCCTAGGGGAGCTGACACCCGGGGCGGATCGCCGATTTGCCCCGCCCCCCCGCGAAGGAACCCCCCCTGGGTGCACGCCGCTAAGGGGGGGGGGGGGGTGTCGCACACCTGTCCGCTTCGTTCGTTTCCATGTTCCCTCTGCCCCGGAACAGGAAGTAACCTGTTCCGGGGCAGAGGGAGCACAGAACGAATGTAGTGGACAGGCGCGCGGCACCCCTCCAGCGGCATGCACCCGGGGCGGACCGCACCCCCCCCCCCCAGGAACGCCACTGCGATATTCAGATCGCGGGAGGGAGCCTGGCTAACTCCTGTGGATGGTGGTCAGCCCGGTTATTCAATTCAGGGCAATTTCTGGTGACTGGCATTGAATGTCCAGGTATTTTTGGCTGGTTTAAATTGAACCGGTCAAGCCAATATTCAGAACAGGACAATTAAATTTAAACCAGCCAAAGATGAGCCTCCTAATTTAGCCGTCAAACTTAGCCAGCGATGTGTTGAATATTATTTATTTTATTTATTTATTTAGATTTTGCTCACACCTTTTTCAGTAGTAGCTCAAGGTGAGTTACATTCAGGTACACTGAATATTTCTCTATCCCAGGAGGGCTCACAATCTAAGTTTGTACCTGAGGCAATGGAGGGTTATAGGGACTTGCCCAAGACCACAAGAAGCAGCAGTGGGATTTGAACCGGCCACCTCTGGATTGCAAGACCGGTGCTCTAACCACTAGGCCACTCCTCCATATATCGCGTGATATAACCTGTTATCCACTAAGCGCTAACTGGAAATATTCAGTGTGAGGCCGTCTCCCAATTAAATGGGATGATAAATAATACCAAAAATCCTGTATTGCCTCTGTATCGCTCCATGGTGTGACCTCACCTTGAGTATTGTGTTTAGTTCTGGTCACCGTATCTCAAAAAGCTATGGTGGAATTAGAAAAGGTTCAAAGAAGAGCAACCAAAATGAAAAAGGGGATGGAACTTCTTTCACATGAGGAAAAGGGAGACAGATTCTTAACTGGTTTATGGGATTTTTGCAACATCGTAATATAGAAGTGGTATGGGTTCACCTCTTGATCATGGATCGAGGAGTTCCTCAGGGCTCATCATTGACCCCTATTTTATTTAATGCTTATTTGAGTGAATTCCATTAGCTCTTGAGATCAATTAAGATTACTTATCACTTATATGCCGATGTCGTCACCTTGTTTTTCCAGTCTTGCTCAATTTTTGGAAACTGCCAAGCAAATGTCTTTCATTTCTGATAACATCTCATATTAGATGTTAGTGAATGATTTGAAGACTAATCCAAGTAAAACTAATCTTTTGTGGGTCAGGAGATGTAATGAGGTGATCCCGACTACACCTGTTGGGTTGTCAGGTGTTGATATTTCGCTTCAGTCTAGTATTAAAATTCTTGGGGTGCCCTTGAGTATGGAAGAGAATATTAGTGAAGTTGTCAGGAAAAGTTTTTTTTTTTTAAGTTAAAGCTTCTTCGGAGATTAAAACCATTCCTAGAGTTCTGATATGAGAACAATTTTGCAGGCCACCATTATTAGCCAATTGGATTACTGCAATATAGTCCTGTTATACTTGCCTTTTGCTCAAATTCGTTGTCAGAATGCAGCTGCTAAGCTTATTCTTGGTGGCAGACCTATGGATCATGCTCCCCCCCTATTTAATCAAATTGCACCGGCTTCCAGTACAAGCCAGAATTTATTTTAAAGTTTGTGTTTAAAGTTTTATATGGTCAGCTCCCAGACTATCTTTCTGAGGCTGTCTCCGTGTCTTCTGCGGCTAGAAATCTTCAGTCCTCGCAGGAGATTAGACTGGCTATGCCACCTGTGTCGAACTGCTATTAGATGTTTATCAGGAATAGGTCTATTATCAGACAGGGCCTGAGCTCTGGAATAAGCTACCCAAGGAGCTTAGCACTACAAGGCATACGCAGCGCTGTATACCATACATGAAAAGACAGCCCCTGCTCAAAGAGCTCACAATCTAAATATGGAATGTTGCTAGTGGAATAGCAACATTCCATGTAGAATCTCAAGTAATAGCAACATTCCAGAATCTCAAAGAGTAACAACATTCCATGTTCCACTGCACTAACCACTAGGCTACTCCTCCACTAGCAACATTCCATCTAGAAGCCTGCCCTTGCAGATCAGCAATGCGGCTGACGTCAGACTCACAGAAACAGAAGCCTGCGCGGCCGCGTTGCTGATCTGCAAGGGCAGGCTTCTACATTACTACTACTACTTATCACTTCTATAGCGCTACAAGGCATACGCAGTGCTGTATACCATACATGAAAAGACAGTCCCTGCTCAATGAGCTCACAATCTAAACAGGACAGGCAGACAGACAGACAGAACAACTAAGAGGTAAGGGAATTAAAGGTGGGGATAAAAGGGTACAGGGCAAGTGAGTAGCAGTTAGGAGTCAAAAGCAGCATTAAAGAGGTGGGCTTTTAGCCTGGATTTGAAAACGGCCAAAGACGGGGCTAGACGTACAAGCTCGGGAAGTCTATTCCAGGCGTGAGGTGCAGCAAGATAAAAGGAACGGAGTCTGGAATTAGCAGTAGATGAGAAGGGGACAGACTGGAGAGATTTATCTACAGAACGGAGTACCCGAGGGGTGGCATAGGGTACTGGGGAGCGGTAGAGTGAATGCACTTATAGGTCAGTAAGAGAAGTTTGAATTGAATGCGGAAACGGATATGGAGTCAGTGAAGTGACTTAAGGAGAGAGCTAATGTGAGCATAGCGACTCTGGCGGAAAATGAGCCGCGCAGCAGAGTTTTGGACTGATTGAAGAGGAGAGAGAATAACTACTAGTTATTATAGTTTTAGAAAGGTAATAAAATTTTTCCTGTTTCACCAATATTGGATGGCTGATAGTTAGGTTTAGTTAATCTATTGTAATTCAGTGGGAACCACTCACTTTGTCTTTTAGCAATGGGATCCACCTTGAGCCTTGTAGGTGAAGCAGAATATAAATTCCCAGATTAGATTAGATTTGAAAGGCTAAAGAGGTTAGGGCTCTTCAGCTTGGAAAAGAGACGGTTGAGGGGAGATATGATTGAGGTCTACAAAATCCTGAATGTTGTAGAATGAGTAGAAGTGAACTGATTTTTTATTCTTTCATAAAGTACAAAGACTAGGGGACATTCAATGAAGTTACATGGACAGACTTGACTTTTAAAACAAATCTGGGCTTAAAAAAAAGGTTTGGACACGTTTCTGGAGGAAAAGTCCATAATCTATAGAGACAGACATGGGGAAGGCCACTGCTTGCCCTGGGATTGGCAGCATGGAATGTTGCTACTAAGTGGTTTTCTGCCAGGTACTTGTGACTCCTGGTTACTGTTAATTAATATTTGTCTTTAAGGGGTGGGGAAGAGGGAGGGCAGTTGGAGAGAAATAATAATTGTAAAGAAAAAACAAACTGTTAAGTCCTGGTTTGCTTACGGTACTTTGATTTCACTGATCAAGAAAAAATTTACAATAAAATAATGCTCCATTACATCTATGTAGCTGAGGGGCGTCAGAGGATTGAAAAAAGCACTGAAGCCTGGAAGCATGCAGGATTCCCAAGGGTAGAAAATACCACCCTCATTTAAAAAAAAAAAAAATTCTCAGAATAAGGCATGCAAACAAACACTGCTTCCAGAAAACAAGGCTACTTTAATTAGGTTGACAGACACAAGCTGAGGCAATTTTTGCTGTAGGGTATTTCCTTGAGCTTCAGTTAATTTGGTTTGCATTTTTAGAACCTGCTTTTGTGTTGTATTTGTGCTCATTGTGCTGGTGAGTCAGTTTCCCTCTCTGCAGTGGTAAATTTATTTCATGGTAAGATGTAATTTCTTTTGGAAGAAAGAGCCTAAAATTCCTTCTGGGCCACCTTTTGTTGCTTTGCAAAATGCATTTAAGATGTTACGCTGTAGGCAATTAGGAGCTCAAAGGACCTAATGTTAAAAGCATTTGCATCACCCACTCATAAGCAAAGCTTCTTGGAGTGGAAGGCTAGGTCTGATCTAGGCCCTTCTCCTCTTCTTGGCCCTGTATCTATCCACTGTAAACTAGTGAAAGATTAACTCTTTAGTGGGCCACAGCCCCCCCCCCCCCCCCCCCCCACTGTAATATAAATGCATTTTAAAATCCTCAAAACGGGACCCTGCACGGTTCTGACTGCCGAGGAAAACCAGCAACGGATGAAATGGCAGATTAAAAGGACCGCTCACCAACTCCTCCTGCCAACTGGAACGAATACACGGGGGGGGGGGGGGGGGGGGGGGGGGGAACAGCCAGACTTCTGCAAAAAGACGGTAGTTCTGGTCCCCCATCTTGCTCTCCTTGCAGCTAGTAGATGTCTTACCAGAGCAGGATTCTGCTGTGTGAGCCACTGAATTAGCACATCTAAGAGGGCCATCCCTAACATTTGGGCTATAGGCATGTGCCTAGTTTACCTATGCCTTACTATGCTAACTGCAACACCACAAGTGTTCATCACAACTTCATCACCTCACCTTCTCTCCTACCCTCTTCCTCCCTCTTAGCTTTTAATCTTCATCTGTTTCTTCCTTCCATTTTGCCTTCCCCATTCCACCTAAATACCTCTCGCCTTTGACACTTTCATGGCCACACCTCTCCTACTCTCCTCCACTCTCTTTTACTCCTTCTCTTACTCTCAGCCGGTGACATCAATCCCAATCCTGGCCCTCCTCACCAACTATTATCCCAACTCTACAGATCTCACCGTGACCTCTCTAACCTCATCACTATTCCTCTACTCCCCTCCTCTTCTCTGCCCTTCTCTTGCGCCCTTTGGAATGCCTGCTCTATCTGCAACAAACTCCCATATGTTCATGACAGTGCCGTAGCGAGGGCGGCTGACACCTGGGGCGGGTCGCCGCTGTATACCCCCCCCCCCCCGGGTGCAGCACGGCACCCCCCCCTCGGCGCGCACCCCCCCTCCGGCGCGCACCCTCGCCCGGAGTGCGATCTTACTTAGTTTAGAAGCGAGGGGCGGGCAGGAGGGCCGATCCGCCCCCAAGTCCACGTCGCTGGGAGCTGCGTCGGCTCCATTGGTTCCTTGCTCTCTCTGCCCCGGAACAGGAAGTAACCTGTTCCAGGGCAGAGGGAGCAAGGAACCAACTGAGACAACACCCCCCCCCCCCCCAGCGGCGTGCATCCGGGGAGGACCACCCCACCGCCCCCCCCTTCCTATGCCACTGGTTCATGACCTCTTTATCTCACGTCACCTCCATCTGCTCGCCATAACAGAAACCTGGCTCTGCCCTGATGACTCTGCTTCAGTCGCAGCCCTTTGCCATGGCGGTTATCTTTTTTCACATACTCCTCGCCCTGCTGGCTGCGGGGGCGGTGTTGGATTACTTCTCTCTCCCTCCTCCAGCTTTCAACCCCTTCTTCCACCTCAATCTCACTGTTTTTCCTCCTTTGAAGTCCACTCTATCCACCTTTTCTCTCCTCTGCCTCTTCGAATAGTGGTCATTTATCGCCCCCCTGATAAGTCCCTTTCATCCTTTCTCAGTGACTTTGATGCCTGGCTTGCCTTCTTCCATGATCCTTCCTCCCCCTCTCTCATCCTTGGTGACTTTAATATTCCTGCTAATGATCCTTCTAAACTCTTATATTTCCAAGTTACTCGCTTTAACATCCTCCTTTAATCTCCAACTATGCTCCACCTCCCCCACTCATCAAAATGGTCACTGTCTTGATCTTATCTTCTCCTCCAATTGTTCACCCTCTAGTTTCCTTGCCTCTGATCTTCCCCTCTATGATCACCATCTTATAACTTTCACACTTAAATCTCCTCCCTCCCAGTCCAGTCCTATCTTATCTAATTTATCTAGGAATCTTCATGGTATTGACCCTTCATCTCTATCCTCCCATGTTTCAAACCTCCTCTCGACTGTGGCACCATCCACGTCTGTCAATGAGGCTGTTTCTTCTTACAACAATATTCTATCATCTGCCTTAGACACTCTTGCACCTTTGATGACCCGCCCTATAAGGCGTACAAAACCCCAACCTTGGCTGACTTCTAATATCCACTACCTACGTTCCTGTACCCGCTCCGCCGAACGCCTCTGACGGAAATCTCGGGCCCTTGCTGATTTCTTACTCTTTAAGTTCATGCTGACCTTCCAATCTGCTCTTTTACGTGCCAAACAGGATTATTATACCCAACTGACCAACTCTCTTGACTCTAACCCTCAACTTCTCTTCACCACATTGAACTCTCTCCTCAAGGTGCCCCCTCCCCCAACTCCCCCTTCATTATCTCCTCAGACCCTTGCTGAATTCTTTCACGACAAGGTTCAAAAGATAAACCTTGCATTCTCTACCTCGCCACCTCTCCCTCCACTAGTCCGTTCCCCTCTCTCTCCTTCGCCTCATTCCCTTTCCTCCTTTCCTAAAGTTACTATTGAGGAAACTACACTTCTCCTTTCTTCCTCAAAATGTACCACCTGTTCCTCTGATCCCATTCCCACCCACCTTCTTAATGCCATCTCTCCTGCTCTTATTCCTTTTATCTGTCACATTCTCAACCTCTCACTTTCCACTGCGACTGTCCCTGCTGCCTTTAAACATGCTGTGGTCATACCTCTCCTTAAGAAGCCTTCACTCGACCCTACTTGTCCCTCTAATTACCGACCCATCTCCATCCTTCCCTTTCTCTCTAAATTACTTGAGCGTGCTGTTCACCGCCGCTGCCTTGATTTTCTCTCCTCACATGCTATTCTTGACCCACTACAATCTGGTTTTCGCCCTCTCCACTGAACCGAAACTGCGCTTACTAAAGTCTCCAATGACCTATTACTGGCTAAATCCAGAGGTCAATATTCCATCCTCATTCTTCTTGATCTTTCCGCTGCTTTTGACACTGTCGATCACAGCATACTTCTCGATACCCTGTCCTCACTTGGATTCCAGGGCTCTGTCCTTTCCTGGTTCTCTTCCTACCTCTCCCTCCGCACCTTTAGTGTTCACTCTGGTGGATCCTCTTCTACTTCTATCCCTCTGCCTGTCGGTGTACCTCAGGGTTCTGTTATTGGTCCCTCCTCTTTTCTATCTACACTTCTTCCCTTGGTTCATTAATCCTATCCCATGGCTTTTCCTACCATCTCTATGCTGATGACTCCCAAATCTACCTTTCTACCCCTGATATCTCACCTTGCATCCAAACCAAAGTTTCAGCGTGCTTGTCTGACATTGCTGTCTGGATGTCTCAACGCCACCTGAAATTAAATATGACCAAAACCGAGCTTCTCATTCCCCTCCCCCCCCCCCCCAAACACACCTCCCCGTTCCCCCCGTTTTCTATTGCTGTTGATGGCTCTCTCATTCTCCCTGTCTCCTCAGCTCAAAACCTTGGGGTCATCTTTGACTCTTCTCTCTCCTTCTCTGCTCATATCCAGCAGACCGCCAAGACCTGTCGTTTCTTTCTTTACAACATCTGTAAAATCCGCCCCTTTCTTTCTGAGCACTCTACCAAAACCCTCATCCACACCTTTGTCACCTCTCGATTGGACTAATGCAATCTGCTTCTTGCTGGCCTCCCACTTAGTCACTTCTCCCCTCTCCAGTCGGTTCAAAACTCTGCTGCCCGTCTCGTCTTTCCCCAGGGTCGCTTTACTCATACTACCCCTCTCCTCATGTCGCTTCACTGGCTCCCTATCCGTTTTCGCATCCTGTTCAAACTTTTTCTACTAACCTATAAATGTACTCACTTTGCTGCTCCCCAGTATCTCTCCACACTTGTCCTTCCCTACACCCCTTCCCGTGCACTCCGTTCCCTGGATAAATCCTTCTTATCTGTTCCCTTCTCCGCTACTGCCAACTCCAGACTTTGCTCCTTCTGTCTTGCTGCGCCCTATGCCTGGAATAGACTTCCTGAGCCCCTACGTCTTGCCCCATCCTTGACCATCTTTAAATCTAGATTGAAAGCCCACCTCTTTAACATTGCTTTTGACTCGTAACCACTTGTATCCAACTCGCCTCCACCTACCCTTCTCTCCTCTTTCCTCTACACATTAATTTATTTGTTTGCTTTATTTTTTGTCTACTAGATTGTAAGCTCTTTGAGCAGGGACTGTCTTTTTTCTATGTTTGTGCAGCGCTGCGTACGCTTTGTAGCGCTATAAAAATGTTAAATAGTAGTAGTAGTAAGTAAGGACGGGCAAAACAGTGTGGGTTCAGAGTGCATTCTTCATCAGGCCAGCTGGCTAGTGGGGAGCACTTATAGGAAAGGCCATGTAGGATCCATTTCTTTCCTTGCCTCGGTTCCAGACAGACACAGGCTGGTCTGTTGATGACCTTAGAAACTAACCCCCATGTGCTTTTCATTCTCATTCTTTTCTGGGTTCTCTGACTCAAGACCCTGCCGACTACCTTAGAGGGCAATATTCAAAGCTGGTTACGTGTGTAAACAATTCACCCTGCTACAGGCTGTGACACAGACTTTCTGCCACATTCAGGCGAGGCATTATCAGAAATATAGTTTGAGAAGGATCGGAGAACAGAATGCATAGATTCTATTTTTATAGTCCGAGGCCTTTATTTTTTCTACCTTTTGATGCTTTTATAAAGATAACTGGTTTATAATTCACCCAGCTGACACATCTTTGTGACACAGGTCAAGCAGGGTAGCAAGCCCTTCTGTATTCCTGTGATCAGGAAGCTGTGACGAGTTCCTCTATCAGGTGAGGGAAAATGGAGTCACTGACTTTAAAATCAAGTTGGTATGTATTTATTTTATTTATTTAGATTTTGCTCACACCTTTTTCAGTAGTAGCTCAAGGTGAGTTACATTCAGGTACTCTGGATATTTCTCTGTCCCAGGAGGGCTCACAATCTAAGTTTGTACCTGAGGCAATGGAGGGTTAAGTGATTTGCCCAAGATCACAAGGAGCAGCAGTGGGATTTGAACTGGCCACCACTGGATTGCAAGACCGGTGCTCTAACCACTAGGCCACTCCTCCACTCCATGTAGTTTTATTTAAAAACACGCACACACATTACATATCATAATACCAGTGCTATTTGACTGGGAGCTTTGCAGATCTCTGGTAATTTTATGTGATTCCCCCCCTCCTTTGCCCTTTTCCAGGCCACACCAATATAATTCCTTTTCCTCTGATCTCCTCCTATCCTTGCTCTTCTGGCAAGTAATTTCACTGGCAGCCATTTCACATGACCAGCAACTCCAACAGCCTGCAGGCTGACCTCTAAACCCTGGACGAAAACTCCCAGTTATCTATTTCAGCTGTCTGGAGCAGTGGCGTAGCCACAGGTGGGCCTGGGTGGGCCGGGGCCCACCCACTTAGGGCTCAGGCCCATCCAACAGTAGCACATGGTAATGAAAATGCTGCTCTCCACAATACTGGCACCCTCGCATGCCTGCTGCAGACTACCAAGGTGGTTTTCCCACCAGCTGAGATATTGTTTTGGTTTGGGGATGGGGGAGAGAACATTTGGTGCCACCCACGTCTTCCCTAGGCCCACCCAAAATCTGCTGTCTGGCTACGCCCCTGGTCTGGAGGCAGAAGCAGCTCTGGTACTCAACAGGTGCTCTAGCCAGCTTCTGCAGACTCATGATTATCATAGCCTTTCTCCCTAGGGGGAGGAACCAGAAGTTGGCTCCTGACAATATCTTCCTTCAGTGCAAGGTCCAAGTCACAGCAGCCTTAATATATTCTACTGAAAATAATGAACCAGGAGGCTCAGTTCACAATTCTGCATTTTACTTTTCAGAAACAGCTCTGGGAGCTGCTTCAGCCCTGAACTGTGTTAGTATAACTCTAATTAAAATAAGATTAAGATATGCCAGTCAACCCAGCAGTTAACCATCCCGACTTAGGTAGGACCCCTGGGAATCATTTTAATCTAACTTTATTTATAGTCTGTTTGCATTTCATCTCATTTGTTCGTTCTTATAGCCCCCATTTTCCAAAGCATTATTGGTTCAATATTTTTTTATTTGTAGCATTTGTATCCCACATTTTCCCACCTATTTGCAGGCTCAATGTGGCTTACATTTGCCGTTATGGCGATTGCCATTTCCGGACTTTAGATATGCACATGATTTTGCAATCAAGTGCGTACATACATGGTAGAAGAATGCATTGTGTGCTTGCGTACTTGTTAACACGTGGTTTTGCAATCAAGTGCGTATGTATGTGGTAGAAGAATACATTGTGGTCTTGTGTAGGTGTCGGCTTTATGTAGTTGCTCAGATGACGGTATTATGGTGAGAGTAATAGTGTTGGGCAGTGGTTATGTCGTTTCGGTCTTATTCTTCGTTGTTGTTGTTTAGAAGTTAGGACGTTGTTTAGAAGTTGTTTAGAAGTTAGGATTGTTTGTTGTATGCTTTTTTGAATAGGTCCGTTTTCAGTAGTTTACGAAAGATGGTTAGATCTTGCATTGTCTTTATGGTCTTCGGGAGCGCGTTCCATAGCTGTGTGCAAATGTAGGAGAAGCTGGTTGCTTACATCATAACAAAATTAACAGTATCGATGTTTGTAACGTACATTGTAACAACAGGCTTACAGTAAGCAACAAACAGTAACCAGCAGTAAACAACAATTAGAAATAGTATGTGTGATATACACTATGACAAATGAGCAAGTTAAGAGGTGCTAATCTAAGCAACATATGGTTAACATTTAATGTGTATGAACCGTGTGTTATGGCTCGATGATGTTAAGAGTGACCTGACATAGCAATCGAGTGTGGATGCACTTCTTTGTTGTCTAATGATGGGGATTAGGGAGACTGTGGTGGCGATTGTCAACATAATTACCCTGCTTTTTGAACAGCTATGATTTTAACAGTTTATGAAAGATTAGATAGTGATCATTCTAATGTCTAACGGTAGAGTGTTCAATAGCTTGATTGAGAGATAAGAGAAGCATGTGGTGTACATTTATTTATTATTACATTTGTACCCCGCGCTTTCCCCGCTCATAGCAGGTTCAATGCGGCTCACATAGTAATAGGGATTACAGAGTATTGATAGAGAAAATATAAGTACAGCAGAATAATAAAAGAGGAGATAGGTAGGTGGAGATGGGCAAGGGAGAAGGGAGTAGGAGAAGGTGTGAGCAATGGGTAGGTAAGCATAGGAGAAGGGTAGTGGAGGTGGGAGGGGGGATGGTACATGGAGATGGGCAAGGGAGAAGGGAGTAGAAGAAGGTGTGAGCAAGGGGTAGGTAAGCATAGGAGAAGGGTAGTGGAGGGGGGATGGTACATGGAGATGGGCAAGGGAGAAGGGAGTAGAAGAAGGTGTGAGCAAGGGGTAGGTAAGCATAGGAGAAGGGTAGTGGAGGTGGGAGGGGGGATGGTACATGGAGCTGGGCAAGGGAGAAGGGAATAGAAGAAGGTGTGAGCAAGAGGTAGGTAAGCATAGGAGAAGGGTAGTGGAGGTGGGAGGGGGGATGGTACATGGAGAGGGGCAAGGGAGAAGGGAGTAGAAGAAGGTGTGAGCAAGGGGTAGGTAAGCATAGGAGAAGGGTAGTGGAGGTGGAAGGGGGGGGTACATGGAGATGGACAAGGGAGAAGGGAGTAGAAGAAGGTGTAAGCAAGGGGTAGGTGAGCATAAGAGAAGGGTAGTGGAGGTGGGAGGGGGGATGGTACATGGAGATGGGCAAGGGAGTAGAAGAAGGTGTGAGCAAGGGGTAGGTGAGCATAAGAGAAGGGTAGTGGAGGTGGGAGGGGGGATGGTACATGGAGATGGGCAAGGGAGAAGGGAGTAGAAGAAGGTGTGAGCAATGGGTAGGTAAGCATAGGAGAAGGGTAGTGGAGGTGGGATGGTACATGGAGATGGGCAAGGGAGAAGGGAGTAGAAGAAGGTGTGAGCAAGGGGTAGGTAAGCATAGGAGAAGGGTAGTGGAGGTGGGAGGGGGGATGGTACATGGAGATGGGCAAGGGAGAAGGGAGTAGAAGAAGGTGTGAGCAAGGGGTAGGTAAGCATAGGAGAAGGGTAGTGGAGGTGGGAGGGGGGATGGTACATGGAGATGGGCAAGGGAGAAGGGAGTAGAAGAAGGTGTGAGCAAGGGGTAGGTAAGCATAGGAGAAGGGTAGTGGAGGTGGGAGGGGGGATGGTACATGGAGATGGGCAAGGGAGAAGGGAGTAGAAGAAGGTGTGAGCAAGGGGTAGGTAAGCATAGGAGAAGGGTAGTGGAGGGGGGAGGGGGGATGGTACATGGAGATGGGCAAGGGAGAAGGGAATAGAAGAAGGTGTGAGCAAGGGGTAGGTAAGCATAGGAGAAGGGTAGTGGAGGTGGGAGGGGGGATGGTACATGGAGAGGGGCAAGGGAGAAGGGAGTAGAAGAAGGTGTGAGCAAGGGGTAGGTAAGCATAGGAGAAGGGTAGTGGAGGTGGAAGGGGGGGGTACATGGAGATGGACAAGGGAGAAGGGAGTAGAAGAAGGTGTAAGCAAGGGGTAGGTGAGCATAAGAGAAGGGTAGTGGAGGTGGGAGGGGGGATGGTACATGGAGATGGGCAAGGGAGAAGGGAGTAGAAGAAGGTGTGAGCAAGGGGTAGGTGAGCATAGGAGAAGGGTAGTGGAGGTGGGAGGGGGGATGGTACATGGAGATGGGCAAGGGAGAAGGGAGTAGAAGAAGGTGTGAGCAAGGGGTAGGTAAGCATAGGAGAAGGGTAGTGGAGGTGGGAGGGGGATGGTACATGGAGATGGGCAAGGGAGAAGGGAGTAGAAGAAGGTGTGAGCAAGGGGTAGGTAAGCATAGGAGAAGGGTAGTGGAGGTGGAAGGGGGGGGGGGGTACATGGAGATGGGCAAGGGAGAAGGAAGCAGAAGAAGGTGTGAGCAAGGGGTAGGTAAGCAGAGGAGAAGGGTAGTGGGGGATGGTACATGGGCTATGTATAAGGGAATTTAGTGGGAGATGTAGTTTGGGTTATTGTCGTTGTCTCCTGGATATTTGTTGAGTATATGGGTTCATGAGATTAGCGTGGGTCATTTGGGTATGCTTGCTTGAACAGATGGGTTTTTAGTGATTTCCGGAAGGGTAGACAGTTCCTGATTGATCGGATAGGTCTGGGGAGGGCATTCCAGAGTTGGCTGCCTAAGAAGGAGAAGTTGGATCCATAATAGGTTTTGTACTTAAGTCCTTTGCAATTGTATATAGATTTGTAGTGCATTCCTTTGTGGTACGAATGGCGGCGAGAAAGTCACACGTGCCCGTTAAGGCATTCCTCTGATTAGATACTCTGGGGACAGGCCTTGAAGAACAGTGAAAACAGGAGTCGAGATGTCGAAGCTAATCCTGGCTCTTCTGGGGAGCCAGTGGATTGCTTGTAAAAGTGTGGGGACCCGAAAATCAAGCACACCACCGTGTGTTGTACAGATTGTAGTTTTTTTCAGGCTCTGATCCTTGCATCCTGCATATAACCTGTTGCAGTAATTTAGCTGGGATAATATCAGAGATTGGAACAGAAGATGGAAGGTTGAGCGGGAAGTTCCTGGTTCTTCTTAGTTTCCAGAGCGTCCTGAAAGCCTTTTTAGTGACTGTCAGGTTTTGATCAAGTGCTTTGAGTCTTAGATCTAGTAGGAAATTAGTTTGGCCGATTTGTAAAATGGTTGCAGGATATCGGACGGAAGGAGCTTGTTATTACTAAGAATTTGGTCTTCTCTATTTTTTTTTAGTTTCAAGGCCAAGGCCCATGTCACCATAATGTCTAGCTGGTCTGAATCTTATTCGTAATGTCTGTTAGGTCTCCCGTGAAGGGGATATAAATTGTGACATCTGCTCTTTCTCCAGACGTAGCCAGCTCTGCAGTTGGAAGGGCCAGGGGTGGCCGGGGGGGGGGAGCAACACTTGCCTCTCTCTCCTCCCTCCCTTCGTGCTGGCAGCCAATAAATGACCTGCCACCACTCCCAACGTCTTGCTCTGAGCAGCATGCTGGAATTTCCCTCACATGCTCGAGAAGTCCCAGCCTGCTGCCCAGAGCTGGAAACAAGGAGCGGGGAGCAGCAGTAGTCTATTTACTTGGCTGGCAGGGCTCAGCATCCCCACCAGCAAAGTAAAAGATAATTCAGCAGGGGGCCCAAGCCCACATTTTTGGAGCCAGTTGTTAAAGTAGCCATGAAGGGCCCTACTTTAACAACCGGCTCCCAAAATTCTTAAAACTTAACAACCGGCTCTTGCGAGCCTGTGAGAGCCTGCTCCAGCACACCACTGTATATATGTATGTATTTTTAAACCATTCTTCTCAAGTTTGCTGCCGAGGGAGTACCATTATGGTGCTAAACAATGTTTAATACACAAAGACTCCAGTATTTTTTTCATATCAGAAAAACATTTTATTGTATTGCAATGCCCACTAACCTCACCAGCACTGCTACCTAATGTTAAAACCTCACACATGGTGGACTGTTGAGTTAGTCACCGAGGGCACAGCACTTGTATTGTGATGCATACAGATGATTGGAGGTGGCGTATTTAATCAGCCAACGGAGGGTCAACAGACATACAGTGTTTTTCCATGAAGAGCAGTCATCCAGCGTTTACGTGGAAACACTTTTACAGCGTCCAAGCGGAAGGCGTGGCGTCTGTAGGAAAAGGACTATCTAGCTGGCAGGACTGAGTTTTGATCATTTGTGCATGATATAATGTATAAGTATGGTAAAACATATGTAAAATAAGAAGTAGCATAAGTATGCAGTTTAAAATGTAAAGCCAGTTGTTTTGTATTTAAATACAGGTGGTGCAAGGTGAGTGGAGGAATGAATGTGTGAGGTTTTAACATTAGGTAGCAGTGTTGGTGAGGTTAGTGGGCATTGCAATACAATAAAATGTTTTTGTGATATGAAAAAAATACTGGAGTCTTTGTGTATTAGATATTAAAAGTGACTCTGGAATTAAAAGAGTTATCCCCTAATTAGTAATTTTGTTAAACAATGTTGCCAATCTAGGTTACAAGTACCTGGCAAGATCCCAAAACAGTAAACATGATTTTATGTTGCTTATTTTACAAACAAGAAGCGGATTTCCTGCAAGTCCATCTTAATAATGGCTATTGAACTTTTCTTGTAGGAACTTATCCATACTTTTTTTTAAACCCTGCTAAGCTAATTGCTTTACCATATTTTATGGCAACGAATTCCAGAGTTTAATTACACGTTGAGCGAAGAAATATTTTCTCAGATTAGTTTTAAATTTACTACTTTGTAATTTCATTGCGTGCCCCCTAGTCCTAGTATTTTTGGAAAGAGTAAACAAGTGATTCACGTCTACCTGTGCTACTCCACTCAGTATTTTGTAGACTTCTATCATATCTCCCTTCAGCCACTAACCTTGTTTCCGTGCAGCTCTCTAATTAGGATTTCATAATTCTCCTTCATCACATCCTTGTAAGGTTCCCTCTGCTCTTCTTGTAAATTCTCCCACTATGTCTGGGAGAAATAGATAATGATGTCCTCAAAGGTTACTGGCACCTGAGCAGAAGTTCCTGCAGGCATTAATCCTCTCTGCTTTTGCTGCTTCCTGGGCTCCCGTTCGCAGGATTAGGAATAAATTGGGGGCTCGGACATTCTCAGCATTTGTTCAAGAGCAGGATAGGACTCAGTTAAGCAGCAGTGCATTGTTGGTCAGACAGGAAATCTGCAAGACCAACCCACCACACTTAGGGGTCAAGGGAAAGGTATAGAAACCCTCCTCCCAGAAAGTGACAGGAAACGGTGAACAAGGGGACTGTACACATTATAGATTCAGTAATGAGAACTGGAGGAGGCGCAGAAAAACAAAAGTAACTTTAGAGAGAGAAATGAGAGCAAACCACACAGCAGCATCCATCACGTCTCATGACCTGATGAAGCACTTGAAAGCTACTCAAATATATTGAATCGGTCCAATTGAATTTATTTACTGCATTACATACTCCACAGTTTCATTAGCAAAAGCAGTTCATATAGCAAAATCAATACTAAATAACCATTAGAAATGAACGCCTGCTATTAAAAAGATCAATTATGCAAATACAGTAAAAATAGATGAAGGGGGGGGGGGGGGGGGTATATTCCTGCAATAGCAAAAGATGATTTCCAGGGCTAACGCTCTCAAGTTCAGGGGACCCAAATTCAACCAGATCAGTTAATATGGCCTAGGCAAAGACTCTATTAAATAGCCAAGCTTTGATTTCCTTTCAAAAAAACAAAGGTAACATGTTTCTAGACCTCTTTCTAGAGAAGCACAGTAAGTTGATGTATGCCACTGTGACAGCATAAGCAAACATTTATTTATTTATTTATTGCATTTGTATCCCACATTTTCCCACCTATTTGCGGGCTCAGTGTGGCTTACAATACATTGTAATTAATGGAAATACAATTTGTTACAAATCAGTTATGGATTACATTGTGAGAAGTTAAGCGAAGACAAAGTCAAAGTATCGTTAGGGAATAGGACAAGGAAAAGAACAATGGGACAGTGGAAAGAGACAACGGGAAATTGATTGGGTAATAGAACATTAGCAAAAGAACATTCGGTATAACATTTTCCGTAAGTTAAGGTATAAATGTGATAAAATTACAGGGGATGGGAGTTCAGAAGAAAATGTATTGGTGTATTTCTGAAATAGTGAGTGTGGACTTCATGTGTATTGATCCTTACAATAACTTTTCTCAAAGAGATGAGTTTTCAGTAGTTTGCGGAAGTTGGTTAGTTCGTGGATCGTTTTCAAGTTGCGTGGTAGTGTATTCCAGAATTGTGTGCTTATGTATGAAAAGGTTGATGCGTGCAGTGCCTTGTATTTTATGCTTTTGCAATTAGGGAAGTGGAGGTTAAGGAAAGTTCGAGATGATCTTTTAGCGTGGGGTGAGAGCCTTCAGAAACGCAGCCAGACCCCTGGTTTAAAAGTGAACAAAAACTAATTGTGTGGTTAAAAAGGAAAAAAAACCCAAATTGAAACCAGTTGTTAAGCTCAGGAGTATATATAAAGTCGCTTGGAGGTCAATAACAAAGAAAAGGAAGGTCTGGTTCCTACCAGACCACAGAAGAATCACAGTGTGCCCAGAGTTTGCAAGTTAAAGCTTTCCCTGATTCCCAGATACCTCGCTGGTCCTTCAAACGTATGTCTTGTGCATTAGGAATTACTCTGGAGGTCTGCCTCTTTCTGCTCTGGGCTTCTCTGTCTTTCCCCAGCACTGGGCTCTTATTTCCCCTGACAACAACCTCCTGGCTGAGTTTATTTATTTAATTACATTACTTGCTACCCCGCAAAATCCAGAACGTTCTTGGCAGCTTACGATAGTAACATCATGCATTGTTAAAAACAAACAATACAATAAACCATTTACTTCTGACATAAAAGTAAACAAAATCAATCGTAGTTAAATATCAAGCAATCACCCTCCAAAATAAATAGTTAGGAGTTACTAAACATTACTGAGTAAAAAAAGCTTGTCGAAATATCTTAAAGATACAGGCAATCAGTTCCACCAAGTTGAACCCATAACTGTAAAATGTTTCTTACGATATTCTTCTAACCTTATTTCACATACAGTAGGAGTATCCAACAATAATCTGGAGGAAGATCTTAAACTCCTTACTGGTGGATTTTCAGCATAACAAGATGTCTGGGGTAAGAAGTTAGAAATAGCCTTAAACACAAGTAAATGTTTCCCAGGTCCAGGCCTCTTAAGGTGACCCTGTGAGTGAGTGTGCTGAAGGGGGACCAGTACCTTCCTAGTATCGTCCTGGGGAACTAAGGAACTGAGTTCGATTCCCACTTCAGGCACAGGCAGCTCCTTGTGACTCTGGGCAAGTCACTTAACCCTCCATTGCCCCATGTAAGCCGCATTGAGCCTGCCATGAGTGGGAAAGCGCAGGGTACAAATGTAACAAAAATAAAATAGATACTATTGGAGATTCTACATGGAATGTTGCTACTGTTGGAGATTCTACATGGAATGTTGCTACTATTGGAGGTTCTACACGGAATGTTGCTATTCCACTAGCAACAGTCCATGTAGAAAGCTGCGCAGGCTTCTGTTTCTGTGAGTCTGACGTCCTGCACGTACGTGCAGGACGTCAGACTCACAGAAGCAGAAGCCTGCGCAGCCACAATGGTTATCTGCAAGGGCTGACTTCAACAAGGAATGTTGCTAGTGGAATAGCAACATTTCATGTAGAATCTCAAATAGTAGCAACAGTGGAGGAGTGGCCTAGTGGTTAGGGTGATGGACTTTGGTCCTGAGGAGCTGAGGAACTGAGTTCGATTCCCACTTCAGGCACAGGCAGCTCCTTGTGAGTCTGGGCAAGTCACTTAACCCTCCATTGCCCCATGTAAGCCGCATTGAGCCTGCCATAATTGGGAAAGCGCAGGGTACAAATGTAACAAAAATAAAATAGATACTATTGGAGATTCTACATGGAATGTTGCTACTACTGGAGATTCTACATGGAATGTTGCTACTACTGGAGATTCTACATGGAATGTTGCTATTCCACTAGCAACATTCCATGTAGAAGGCTGCGCAGGCTTCTGTTTCTGTGAGTCTGACGTCCTGCACATACGATCAGGACGTCAGACTCACAGAAGCAGAAGCCTGTGCGGCCACATTAGTGATCTGCAAGGGCCGACTTCTACATGGAATGTTGCTAGTGGAATAGCAACATTCCATGTAGAATCTCAAATAGTAGCAACAGTGGAGGAGTGGCCTAGTGGTTAGGGTGGTGGACTTTGGTCCTGGGGAACTGAGGAACTGAGTTTGATTCCCACTTCAGGCACAGGCAGCTCCTTGTGACTCTGGGCAAGTCACTTAACCCTCCATTGCCCATGTAAGCCGCATTGAGCCTGCCATGAGTGGGAAAGCGCGGGGTACAAATGTAACAAAAATTAAAAAAAAAATAAAAATATCACAGCTACCTACTGAAATGTGATGATGTCTCTCTAGTGTGATTTGTTCCCTGCCATAATTTTAGCTTGTTCCAAATCCAGTCTACAATGGATTCTACACAATCCATCATCATCTGAAATTGGAACTTAGACAGTACTGGGACAAAGTTGCTGTAGAACTGGAGGAAGCTAAATACTGATGGACAACTTACACTATGCTGCATTGTCTGACAGAACCAGCTTGTCAAAAATTGATTCCCAAAACAATCTCTGGTAAAAATCTCAATAATGACTTGCCCGGACCAGAGTATAATCTAAAGAAGACAAAACAGTGAAAGGATTGACTCAGAAAACTTTTTTGTTTTGTTTCTGGTGACTGTCACCTTTTCTGAGAGAACGTCAACATTTGTTCACTACCGGGGATAGTTCTGGCAAATTTGTAGAGGCAGTCAGGTACCAACATTGCCTGCATAAAAAAGGTTGTTATGGGAAGCTTTTATGTTTAAATCATTTTTATTGATGAGCGTCTTCAAGAAATACAAACTGTGGTATTAAACAACACAACATAATGCCATCAAACATTTTATAATATCTTTACCCCCTCCCCCCCCCCCCCGGGGGTTTCTTCTCCCTTGGGACTCATCCTCTCTCAAACTAGTCTTGTTCATACACATGTCTCTACACTTATATATTCAACAGATGGCTTCGTGCTCTAGGTGTTAGCGTCATCCAAAAAGGACCCCAGCATTGTTGAAACTCCCTCCCTTCTTTCGATTCCAAGTCAAACAGTCCAGCACGTTCTAGTCGCATCAACAGTAACATACGGGTCCGCCATTGTTGCAGCTCAGGTGCCTTATGCGAAATCCATTCTGTCAATATAACTTGTTTGGAGATGATGGTTGCCCTGGCCACAAACTTCGTAAAACCTTTAGGACTAGGCCTCAACAATCTGGGGCTTCCAAACAATAGCCCAGCGTCAAAGAACCATTTTGTATTCCAAATCTTGGACACAGCAGACAACATAGATTTCCAAAAGTTCCCCACAGCCGTGCATGTCCAAAACATGTGGCCCAATGTTGCTCCAGTTTCTCCACATTTGGGGCATTCGCCCCAAGAGGACATACCCATGTGAAAAGCTCTTCTGGGGGCCACATAAATTCGCATTGCAAACTTGTACTGCACTTCCCAATGTCTCGCTGCCGCACTGACACGTCTGATAGTTAAGATATGAGATTTGAATTGTGCGGTTGAAATATTAATATGGAGCTCACTGTTCCATTGTGCTGTTAGTCTGTTAAAGTCAGGCTCCTCTCTCGTGTCTCTTATATGTCTATGGTGGTACGTGAGTGGAACCTCTTGCTGGGCTGTTAGGGAAAATGCTGATGACAATTCCTCTTGCACATCCTCTGCCAACGGTTCCCATCCCAAGGATGTAATGTAGTGCTTAAGTTGCATATAATGAAAGTTATCTGTATCGGGAAGGTCAAACTCAGTTTGTAATTCCACAAATGATTTGATCTTGCCTTCTCGGCCCAGTACATGTTGCAGATATATTATTCCTTTACGCCTCCATTTCTGAAATGCTGGGTACAATATCCCAGGTGCAAACTGTGCATTCCCGCAGATGGTCTGCAAAGGTGTTATTTTTGCTGAAAATTTGTGGAGACGACATATCCAGGACCAAGTCGCTCTTGCCACTGGCATTATCTTTGAATATTTCAAAATGTCTGGAGTCTGTCCCCCCCCTGCATGTAGATAATTTGTAAAGTGCAATTCTGGCATCAGCTGGAGTTCTAATTTGGTGTTAGAAAAATCCTCGGTCCCCCGAAACCAGTCATTGATGTGGCGCATTCCACATGCCACTGTCAAGTATCTCACACTTAAGAGGCCCAACCCACCATATTCCACTGGGGTTGTCAGAGTTGTCATCGAGAGCCTCGCCTTCTTGCCTTGCCATAAGAATAACTGCAAAAGTCTATTTAGCTTCCTCTCATCCTTCCTTGTCAAATATAAAGGTGCTGTTTGGAATACGTACAACCACTTTGGTACAATGCACATATTGTATAAGGCTATTCGTCCTAATAGCGCCACAGGTAATGCCTTCCACATATTTAATCTCTCAGCAGTTTCCTTCAACAATCGTGTGATATTTTCTTTATACATGGTGGTTAGGTCTGCTGGGAGCCAAATTCCCAAGTATTTAATCGGTCCTGTAGTCCAAGTCAGTTTTTGGGGGCCCCTGTGCTGTTCCAGGTCTGATTCTGTCATTGGGAGAATATAGGACTTGGTGTAATTTAACTTAAACCCTGAAAATCCTCCAAATCTCTCCACCCTGTCCAGTACCCCCACTAGAGAGTTGTTGGGGTCTGTTATGGTCAGTAACAGGTCATCCGCATATGCGAACACCTTCAGATGGCAATCTTCCACCCTCACCCCCTTCACCTCTTGCGCCCGCCTTAAATTTTCTAGCAGGGGTTCCACTGCCAACACAAATAATAGGGGTGACAGCGGGCAGCCCTGCCTGGTGCCTTTTTGTACTGAAAACTCTCTTCCTCGTCTTCCATTAACAATTACACTGGCTTTAGGTTCTTTATACAGTGTATTCACTGCCCTTAAAAACCATCCAGATATTCCTACTGCCTTCAACACCTGGAAGAGGTAATCCCAGCGTACTAAATCGAACGCCTTTTCTGCATCTAGGCTTAATACCCACATAGGTATGTTTTTTTGTCTGCACATCGCCATAGCAAGCATTAATTTCCGAACGTTATGGACTGCTCTCCTTTTCTTTATGAATCCGACCTGTTCTGCCCCTATCAAATCAGGCAGACATTGTGCCAATCTCTCTGCCAGTATCTTAGATAATAATTTTATTTCCACATTCAGGAGAGATATTGGTCTATATGATCCTGGTCTTTCTGGGGACTTGCCTGCTTTCGGGATTAACGTTATGAGGGCTGAATTAGCATATAATGGCAATCTACCCTCTTCCACCACCTCCTCAAAGTAGTTAAGTAGGTTTACTAGGGCCCCGGGGGGTAACAACCTATAATATTCCCCAGAGAACCCATCTGGGCCGGGGGCTGACCGCAATTTCAGTGCTTTCACTACTTTTTGCAGTTCTCCCATTGTCACTGGCGCATTTAACCGGTCTAAGTGGTTATTATGCAGTTGCGGTAACTGCGTCTCTTGGAGATATGCAGTTAGTGCTTCCCCCGAGGCCCCCCCCTGATTTTTGTATAGCGTGGCAAAATATGTGGTAATAATTTGACCTATTTGGTGGTGATCATTAGTCAACCCGCCATTTCCGTCTCTAAGCGTGGCCACTGTTCTGGGCCCTCCCCAGTTTTTTATTACTCTTGCAAGCAGGCGTCCCGCCCGGTTCCCATATCTATGTAATTTATGTTTATAAAATAATGCTGATCTCAATTCTAGTTCATGTAATAAGGTATTAAGGGCTATCTGCACTGCTTTTAAATTCTCTTGATTAATTTTCGTCGGTCTGTGCGCACACATCTTTTGCGCTCTTTTTAATCTTGATTCTAACAGCAATATCCCAGCCGCTCTACATTTGTTACGCTTACTGCAAAACGCAATTATGTCCCCTCTCAGGACTGCTTTAGAGGCCGACCAGAACAAAACAGGTTGTTCCCGGGCATGCCCATCGTTATATTTGCTATATTCTGCCCATTTGTGGGTAAGATATTTTGAAAATTTGGGGTCTGAGAATAAATACGCTGGGAATCTCCAACCTCTTCCTTTCTCTATGTCCCCCTGCAGTTCCAGGTCCATCCACACCGGCGAATGGTCTGACACTGCCTCTGGGCCTATATCAGTTGCTATGACCTGTGGAAACATTGCTCTGTCGATTAGTATGTAGTCCAACCTGGACTGTGTTCCATGGGCCCTTGATCTGTGTGTATATTCACGTTCTGTCGGGTGCAATGCTCTCCAGGTGTCTATTAGATTTAATTCTCTAGCAAATAGTGTCATTTCTCTGGCCCTTTTCCCTTGGTAGTGGGGCGAGCAATTATTCGAACAGTCCAGTTTGGAATCATGCACCAGATTGAAATCCCCTACTACCACCAACCTTTGTTTACCATTAACATTGCATTTACCCACTAGGGATCTGAAGAACTCTGGAGTGTAGACATTAGGGCCATATAGGACTACTAGAATGATCTCTAACCCTGGCATCCATACCTTCACTATAATATATCTTCCCTTTTCCCCGGTGGCTACTTTCGTCGTTTTATAAGCTAGCCCTTTACGGAAGAGGACTGCTATCCCTCCTTTCTTCCCTCTTGCTGGAACAGAATAGACTTCTCCCACCCACTGCTTTTTCAGCTTATCATGTTCTGTGTCTGATAAATGTGTCTCTTGTAAGCACGCTATATCTGATTTGTACCTCTTCAGGGCTTTCAATATTTTTGCTCTTTTTATTGGGGAGTTAACCCCCCCAACATTCCATGTTGTTATTCTAACAGGCATCTACCTCTCATCTCTTCTATCGCCAATTCTAATTCCCATAACTTGGTCATCTTCCCCCCTCTAGGTCTTATTCCCATCCGTCTAGTGTCAACGAACTTTGGTTGTGTATTTATTAAATTTCTCTCTTGTTCCTGATGTGTCCCATAATTCAGGTGACAATGCCCCTTGTCTTTGACGTCTTTAATTCTTCCCCCTCCCCCCTTCCCTCCCCCCCCTATCTCTCTTTCCCCAACCCGATTATACCCTTCCTTCATCCTCTGGCACCCCAGAGGATCAAGTAGTGAGACCTCGAGCACATGGGACCCCCGCCCTTTCTTGACTGACCCTTGTGAGATAAACAGCTTCATTTATAATTACCCTGTTCACAGCCTTCCCTTTTTACTTTCTGTCAATCAGGCCCGCTTCCAGCACCGCTGTTCTTGCTTCTGCCACTTCTTTAAACATGTGCCACTGTCCTTGTATTAAGATTCGCAGGGTAGCTGGAAATTGCAATGTAAACTTCACCTCTTTCTGAGCTAACTCTGAGCAAAGTGGGTGGAACTTTTTCCTCTGTAGCTGTACTTCAGCTGAAAAGTCTTGAAATATTAACACTTTCTGCCCTTCGTGAGCTAAGGTGTCTCTGCGTGCTCTAAATCCTTGCATAATTTCCATTTTATGGCGGTAATTGAATATCTTGGCCATTACCACCCTCGGCCGTGTCTTGCCTTCGTACTTGCGGCCTACTCGGTGTGCTCTTTCTATTACCAGCGGGCCTGTTGCGTCTGAGATCGCCAGTTCCTTACTTAGCCAGTTTTCAAGCCAGGGCGTAAGGTTCCGGTCTGGGATGTTTTCAGAAAGTCCTACCACCCGTATATTGTTCCGGCGCGAGCGGTTTTCAAGATCTTCTAGCTTTTCACGATAGCCTTTCAGTTGTTGCGTTAAAGCCGCTATGTCCGGGCCATAGCCTCTCCCTTCGTCCTCCAGAGCCGACATGCGTGCCTCCAGGTCTCCCACTCTCGTCCCTATGCCATCCATTCGCGTGGCTAGGTTTTCTAGCTTTTCTTCCATCGTTGCCCACTTCGGCTCCCACGCATTTGTCACCGCTTTGGTAAGTTGTATAAGTTGCGCCTCCGAGAATTCTCCAGGAGATTTGTCTGTTTCGTCCGCCATTTTGGATTCCGTGTCGCTCAGTTTAATTTTCTCTTTTTTCCCGGATCTCTGCGTCATTGTTCCAGCCGTTTTCCGCAAATATCTGTCCATAAACTAGGGCAGTCTTAATTGTAGGGTCTGCGCCAAAATTTCGTTAAGTTGCTGCACTTTAATTCAATTCCGGGCGGGGAGTCTCAGGAGCTTCAGCAACACGTTGCTACTCAGCTCATGTCCTCACGTGGTCTCCATGGGAAGCTTTTAAAAGTGGCCTGAAATTAAATTGCCCTCGGTATGAACGGTAAAAAAATGTATACGTGTAAAAAATGGAAGCGATGTAATGTATACGTGTAAAAAATGGAAGCGGTGCAAAGAAAAGCTACGAGAATGGTACGGGATTTGCGTTCCAAGACATATGAGAGACTTGCTGACCTGAACATGTATACCCTGGAGGAAAGGAGGAACAGGGGTGATATGATACAGACGCTCAAATATTTGAAAGGTATTAATCCGCAAACAAATCTTTTCCGGAGATGGGAAGGCGGTAGAACTAGAGGACATGAAATGAGATTGAAGGGGGGCAGACTCAGGAAAGATGTCAGGAAGTATATTTTCACGGAGAGGGTGGTGGATGCTTGGAATGCCCTCCCGCGGGAGGTGGTGGAGATAAAAACGGTAACGGAATTCAAACATTCGTGGGATATGCATAAGGGAATCCTGTGCAGTAGGAATGGATCCTCAGAAGCTTAGCCAAAATTGGGTGGCGGAGCAGGTGGGGGAAGAGAGATTGGTGGTTGGGAGGCGAGGATAGTGGAGGGCAGACTTATACGGTCTGTGCCAGAGCCGGTGATGGGAGGCGGGACTGGTGGTTGGGAGGTGGGAAATACTGCTGGGCAGACTTGTAGGGTCTGTGCCCTGAAGAGGGCAGGTACAAATCAAGGTAAGGTATACACATGTGAGTTTGTCTTGTTGGGCGGACTGGATGGACCGTGCAGGTCTTATTCTGCCGTCATCTACTATGTTACTATGTTATGTTTTCTGAAAGTATGATTTTTTTTCTTAATGAGATGATGAAGATAGAATGTAATTCTCCTAATACATGGGATCTCTTTCTGTGTTACCTGCTTTGAAACTAATTGGAATTTAGCAGCCAATAAGAGCTGTATACATAATGTATACCTTACCTTGATTTGTACCTGCCTTTTTCAGGGCACAGACCCTACAAGTCTGCCCAGCAGTATTTCCTGCCTCCCAACCACCAGTCCCGCCTCCCATCACTGGCTCTGGCACATATAGCATAGAAGATAAGTAGTAACAAGTTCATGTTTATCTCTTTCAAGATTGGATAAATGAAATGTGGTCGATTTGATCTACAACATCTTCAGATTTATAGTGAGCTGTTCAATTTGATCTAAATTAATAATATTCACTTCTGGTGTGAGTATGACTCCCAAGTCCTTAACGGTAAAGACCAAAACAGAAAATACATTTTAGTTTTTCTGCTGTTAATTTTGTTCTTCTTAAGTGCTTATTTTACCCGTTGGTTGTCTAGTGTTTCCAACCAACTCCCTCATAGGCTTTGTTTCAAATGTACTTGAGTAGAGTGAAGGGCAACCTTCGAAAGCTAATCAGGAAATGTATTAAGTTATGTCCAATAAAAAAGGTATCATCTTATTTTCTTTTCCATGTTTTATTTTGTTTGATTTCTATTGATAACAAATGTACTTGAAAAAGCTGTTAGCCATAGTTACTGCCTCTTTGAAAGTTGCTCTTGGGCTTTTTATTACACATCCCTGTTTTCCTTATTAGGGTCTGCTTTCTATTTATTGAGAAATGCCGTTTTAGCTTTCATTGCCTTTGCCACTTCATCATCATTATTATTATTATTTTTTTTATGAATAGAAGATATTTTATCTGGGCTACTAAAATGATCTTTTTAAATTTTTGACTCTGGCAACAACTTACTTTTTTCCCCTTATTTTTCTCATTTTATTGTAGTTTTCCTTTATAAAGTTAAATGCTGTAATAGTAGTTTAGTGTCCTCCAGTGATTGACAAATTTAATTGCATATTTCTGTCGCCACCGTGAACCCTCATATCAGGCTTTCCAACATGAACTGTATCTCAGGTAGTTCCCCTGTTCTCAGTTTCAGCACCAGCTGCTCCATCATGCAGGTATTTAGAGCATCTAGAAACTACCTCCTTTGCAGGTCCCTCATGAGACGTTTACCCCAATTCTTAGGGTAATTGAAATCTCTTGTTGTATTACTGCATTTCGTTACCAATAGTAAATCCTCACCACTATACTCTTTTCCTTATACGGTCTGTGCCAGAGCCGGTGGTTGGGAGGCGGGGATAGTGCTGGGCAGACTTTTATGGTCTGTGCCAGAGCCGGTGGTTGGGAGGCGGGGCTGGTGGTTGGGAGGGGGGGATAGTGGTTGGGAGGGGGGGATAGTGCTGGGCAGACTTTTACGGTCTGTGCCAGAGACGGTGGTTGGGAGGCGGGGCTGGTGGTTGGGAGGCGAGGATAGTGGAGGGCAGACTTATACGGTCTGTGCCAGAGCCGGTGATGGGAGGCGGGACTGGTGGTTGGGAGGTGGGAAATACTGCTGGGCAGACTTATATGGTCTGTGCCAGTGCCGGTGATGGGAGGCGGGACTGGTGGTTGGGAGGTGGGAAATACTGCTGGGCAGACTTGTAGGGTCTGTGCCCTGAAGAGGGCAGGTACAAATCAAGGTAAGGTATTGTAAAGAGTATATAGGACAGGCCCCAAAGGAACCCTGGGATAGGCCAGAATACCCCCGTTATAGGCAGGCATTCCCCAGGAAAAAACTAGAAATAAAGAACTACAACTCCCAGCATGCCCCAAGGGAGACCTGGGATAAGAGAAACTATCTGCATTCCCAGGAGTCTCCAGAGGAGGGTCGCAGGGGAAGGAATAAGGCTGATTCTCCAACCTGGTGGAAGAGGTGGTGGAACAGGTGGGTGGAGAAAGAAGAGCCACAAAAGAGCTTTAATGAAAGAAAGGGTGAGCAGCTGGGAGAAGGGCGGGGCGAGGAGAATATGGATTGGGCTCCTGAGGAGAGAGAGGCAGAGAGTGAGCCTTGCCCTATGGAGTTGACTGAACCGGAGAACACCCTGGAAGAGCCGATGGACTTTTCAGCTCTGGCTCAGCGAAAGCCAAGGAAGTAGCAGGGCCAAGCCGGGTCAAGCGGGAGGAGGTCAGGTAGGAGTATGACTGACCAAGAGGGTGGGACCCTAGGCTTTGAGCCCGCGCAAAGCCATTACTGTGTGTTTTGGAAAGCCTGGCTAAATTGAGCTGTGTTTTGAAAGCTTGGGCCTAAAATTGTCCTGTGTTTTTTTTTTTGAAAGCCTAGCTGGACTGAGCTATGTTTTTCAAGCTTGGCTAGAACTGAACTGTATTTTTGAAAGCCTGACTAAACTGAGCTGTGTTTTTTGCAAGCTTGGCTAGAACTGAACTGTATTTTTGAAAGCCTGACTAAACTGAGCTGTGTTTTGAAAGCTTGGGCCTAAAATTGTCCTGTGTTTTTTTTTTTTTGAAAGCCTAGCTGGACTGAGCTATGTTTTTCAAGCTTGGCTAGAACTGAACTGTATTTTTGAAAGCCTGACTAAACTGAGCTGTGTTTTTTGCAAGCTTGGCTAGAACTGAACTGTATTTTTGAAAGCCTGACTAAACTGAGCTGTGTTTTTTGCAAGCTTGGCTAGAACTGAACTGTATTTTTGAAAGCCTGACTAAACTGAGCTGTGTTTTTGAAGCTTGGCTAGAACTGAACTGTGTTTTGAAAGCCTAGCTGGACTGAGCGGTGTTTTGTAAAGCTGGACTAAAAGTGAACTGGGTTTTTGGAAAAACCCGCTACACTGAACAGGGTGTTTGTTTTCTTTCTTTTTTTTTTATTAAGTGCTGCTACTCTCCCCCCAGGAGGGCGGGAGAGGCCGCAGCTGTGGAAGCCGGGAAAGGGAAACTAACCGGCTTGAGAAAGGTGAACGATAACTGTGCTTTATTTTTGTGTTTTGGTGCCACAACTGAGGGAAGGAGGGAAACCCCTTTTTAGGCAATAAAAGGCTTCATTGTTCTGAGGAAAGAAGGGAGCAGTACTGGAAGGTGTTCTTCAGGTTGTGGAGAGCTGCAACCGCTGAGAAAAGAGGATCCACTTTACAATTGGTGTCAGGAGTGGGATCGCTTCACGGACCTGTCGCTCGAGGAGGCCAAGACCAGCAGGACAGAAAAGCCCGACGGAGGGGCCAACACTGAGAAAGGCGCAGACCCGTCTGGGGTTCCGGTAAGCGGGGCCTAGATTGGGGGGGGGGGGGGAAATAAAGGGATCCTAGTAAAAGGGGAAGCATAAGTAGTGAAACCGCACTTGGAGGTGTCCTCTGTTTTTTTTTCCCCCACCAGGAGTCGCTGTTCCGGAGCAAGGATGGACCCCAAGGAGATCTTCGCTTGGATGACGATGCAGTTCCAGAAACAGCAAGAACTGACGGGGAAGATGGTGGAAGACTCCTTGACGGCGGCACGAGAGCAGCAACAACCGGTGCTGAATATGCTCCAGGACTTTTTCCAGCGAGGGATCGAGGCTCCCAGGGGCGGGGGAGCCGGAGCAGCTGGACAGGGGCCAGGAGGAAGCGGTGCGGTAGGCCCTTTATCCCTGAACTTACTTACTTGGGGAAAGTTGTCTGAGCAGGATAATGTAGATGATTTCCTGACCGCCTTCGAGAGGGTGGCAGTGGCCGCAGGGTGGCCACAAGAGCAGTGGGCCATGCGGTTAGTGCCTTCATTATCTGGGGAGGCTCTAGGAGCCTTTAGAGACTTGGCTCCTGGGGACGCTGCTAACTATGGGAGGTTGCGAGAGGCCATTAAAGACCGGTATGGACTGAGTACCCAGGCTTATAGGCGTAAATTTCGGTCCACTAAATGGGAAAAGGGGGAAACCCCTAAAGCGCTGGCCACTAAACTAATGGATTTGGTAAAAAAATGGTTGGAACCTGATCGCCACACCACGGGAGAGATTCTTCAAGAATTAGTAGTGGAGCAGTTCCTGCAGGGCCTTCCCAGGGAGATTCGGGCAGGATTGGTCCAAAGGGGCTGTAAGACGGTGGAGGCCGTGACAGCCGGGTTGGAGTGTTATTTGGAAGCCCAACATTGGGGAGGACCCGACCTGAAGGGTGGGAAACCCCGACCGGGGGGAGGCTGGGGTTCCAAAAATTCCCTCTTAAAGACAGATCCCCAGGGGGGGGGAAACCAGATTACGGCTGGGGTGGTAAAAAGCCCGTAGTGCCCTCAGGCCCTGAAAAAAAGGCCCCCTCGTATGAAGGAAAACTCTGTTATAAGTGTGGGAAGACTGGGCACTTCAGGAGGGATTGCCCAGGTCGAGAGGGATGGACCTCGCAGGTTGCCCAAGGGTTTAGGCCTCGGTATACTGCTAAGGTGGAGGTTGAGGGTTTACCAATTGTAGCCATGTTAGACTCCGGGGCAGACCAGTCCATGATCTCTAGGAGGTTATGGGAACAAATAAGAAAAAGGAGGACAGGAGGTAAGGATACCTATGAGGGAGCAGTGGCTATTCAATGTATACATGGGGCCAGTACTCGTTATACCCTCCATAGGGTGCACGTGAAGGGGCCCACAGGGGAGATAGAGATAGCCATTGCCGTTCTGCCCAGACTGCCACAGGAGATGATTTTGGGAAGGGACTGGCCCCCCTTTACCGAGTGTATTAGTGAAAAAAGAGTGTTGGTCACTACACGCTCTCAGGCTCGGCGAGACCCTGAGGTTGAGGAAGAGGGAATAGGAGGTATTTTTCCTTTTCAAGGGGAGGTTTTAGGGGAGCCGGGAAAAGAGAGAAAGGGGAAAGCTTTGGAAAAAAAAGGAGCAGAGGGGCAGACGGGAGGCCTTGGAGCAAAAAAAAAAAAGAAAGAAAACAAACACCCTGTTCAGTGTAGCGGGTTTTTCCAAAAACCCAGTTCACTTTTAGTCCAGCTTTACAAAACACCGCTCAGTCCAGCTAGGCTTTCAAAACACAGTTCAGTTCTAGCCAAGCTTCAAAAACACAGCTCAGTTTAGTCAGGCTTTCAAAAATACAGTTCAGTTCTAGCCAAGCTTGCAAAAAACACAGCTCAGTTTAGTCAGGCTTTCAAAATACAGTTCAGTTCTAGCCAAGCTTGCAAAAAACCCAGCTCAGTTTAGTCAGGCTTTCAAAATACAGTTCATTTCTAGCCAAGCTTCAAAAACATAGCTCAGTCCAGCTAGGCTTTCAAAAAAAAAAAACACAGGACAATTTTAGGCCCAAGCTTTCAAAACACAGCTCAATTTAGCCAGGCTTTCAAAACACAGTTCAGTTCTAGCCCAGCTTGCAAAAAACCCAGCTCAGTTTAGTCAGGCTTTCAAAATACAGTTCAGTTCTAGCCAAGCTTGAAAAACATAGCTCAGTCCAGCTAGGCTCTCAAAAAAAAAACACAGGACAATTTTAGGCCCAAGCTTTCAAAACACAGCTCAATTTAGCCAGGCTTTCCAAAACACACAGTAATGGCTTTGCGCGGGCTCAAAGCCTAGGGTCCCACCCTCTTGGTCAGTCATACTCCTACCTGACCTCCTCCCGCTTGACCCGGCTTGGCCCCGCTACTTCCTTGGCTTTCGCTGAGCCAGAGCTGAAAAGTCCATCGGCTCTTCCAGGGTGTTCTCCGGTTCAGTCAACTCCATAGGGCAAGGCTCACTCTCTGCCTCTCTCTCCTCAGGAGCCCAATCCATATTCTCCTCGCCCCGCCCTTCTCCCAGCTGCTCACCCTTTCTTTCATTAAAGCTCTTTTGTGGCTCTTCTTTCTCCACCCACCTGTTCAACCACCTCTTCCACCAGGTTGGAGAATCAGCCTTATTCCTTCCCCTGCGGCCCTCCTCTGGAGACTCCTGGGAATGCAGATAGTTTCTCTTATCCCCGGTCTCCCTTGGGGCATGCTGGGAGTTGTAGTTCTTTATTTCTAGTTTTTTCCTGGGGAATGCCTGCCTATAACGGGGGTATTCTGGCCTATCCCAGGGTTCCTTTGGGGCCTGTCCTACATACTCTTTACAGTATACACATGTGAGTTTGTCTTGTTGGGCGGACTGGATGGACCGTGCAGGTCTTTTTCTGCCGTCATCTACTATGTTACTATGTTATGTTTTCTGAAAGTATGATTTTTTTTTTTTGCTTAATGAGATGATGAAGATAGAATGTAATTCTCCTAATACATGGGATCTCTTTCTGTGTTACCTGCCTTTTTCAGGGCACAGACCCTACAAGTCTGCCCAGCAGTATTTCCTGCCTCCCAACCACCAGTCCCGCCTCCCATCACTGGCTCTGGCACATATAGCATAGCATAGAAGATAAGTAGTAACAAGTTCATGTTTATCTCTTTCAAGATTGGATAAATGAAATCTGGTCAATTATAACATCTTCAGATTTATAGTGAGCTGTTTAATTTGATCTAAATTAATAACATTCACTTCTGGTGTGAGTATGACTCCCAAGTCCTTATCGGTAAAGACCAAAACAGAAAATACATTTTAGTTTTTCTGCTGTTAATTTTGTTCTTCTTAAGTGCTTATTTTACCCGTTGGTTGTCTAGTGTTTCCAACCAACTCCCTCATAGGCTTTGTTTCAAATGTACTTGAGTAGAGGGCAACCTTCGAAAGCTAATCAGGAAATGTATTAAGTTATGTCCAATAAAAAAGGTATCATCTTATTTTCTTTTCCATGTTTTATTTTGCTTGATTTCTATTGATAACAAATGTACTTGAAAAAGCTGTTAGCCATAGTTACTGCCTCTTTGCCAAACTTTTTGTTAAAGTTGCTCTTGGGCTTTTTATTACACATCCCTGTTTTCCTTATTAGGGTCTGCTTTCTATTTATTGAGAAATGCCCTTTTAGCTTTCATTGCCTTTGCCACTTCATCATCATTATTATTATTTTTTTTATGAATAGAAGCTATTTTATCTGGGCTACTAAAATGATCTTTTTAAATACTGACTCTGCAAATTTTTGACTGGCAACAACTTACTTTTTTCCCCTTATTTTTCTCATTTTATTGTAGTTTTCCTTTATAAAGTTAAATGCTGTAATAGTAGTTTAGTGTCCTCCAGTGATTGACAAATTTAATTGCATATTTCTGTCGCCACCGTTAACCCTCATATCAGCCTTTCCAACATGAACTGTATCTGAGGTAGTTTCCCCTGTTCTCAGTTTCAGCACCAGCTGCTCCATCATGCAGGTATTTAGAGCATCTAGAAACTACCTCCTTTGCAGGTCCCTGATGAGACGTTTACCCCAATTCTTAGGGTAATTGAAATCTCTTGTTGTATTACTGCATTTCGTTACCAATAGTAAATCCTCACCACTATACTCTTTTCCTTATACGGTCTGTGCCAGAGCCGGTGGTTGGGAGGCGGGGCTGGTGGTTGGGAGGGGGGGATAGTGCTGGGCAGACTTTTACGGTCTGTGCCAGAGCCGGTGGTTGGGAGGCGGGGATACTGCTGGGCAGACTTATATGGTCTGTGCCAGAGCCGGTGGTTGGGAGGCGGGGATAGTGCTGGACAGACTTTTAAGGGCTGTGCCAGAGCCGGTGGTTGGGAGGCGGGGCTAGTGCTGGGCAGACTTATACGGTCTGTGCCAGAGCCGGTGGTTGGGAGGCGGGGATAGTGCTGGGCAGACTTATACGGTCTGTGCCCTGAAGAGCACAGGTACAAATCAAAGTAGGGTATACACAAAAAGTAGTACACATGAGTTGTCTTGTTGGGCACACTGGATGGACTGTGCAGGTCTTTCTTCTGCCGTCATCTACTATGTTTGTGCAAAAAATATATTTAAAACATTTTTGAAAGTGATAGGGAAGGTCTCAGAGTATTAACTCATCCAAACGAGGCTACACCAAAGTGAATTACGCCTCTGAGGGTGGACAAGTTTCTCGATCATAGAACCTCGCCATAAATTTCTTGAATTTTATATGAGCAAACACACAGCAGTGCTCTTATTTTAAATAATAATAAACATTTCACCTCCCTCAAAATTTAATTACTAGGTCAATCCCGTCACTTACTCCATAAAACCTCATGCACACAATTTTCAAAAAAGTTGAAAATATACTTTCAAACATTCTTAATTGCATTTGTATGCTATGTCTATATCCAATTAAACATTGTCTGAGGGGTCATATTTGATATATCAACAACATCCACAACAGCAATAGTGCCTTTCTATGACCCAAACTGAGGAAATCCCTTGCAAACAGAAACAGCACACAATCACAGTGGAGACAAAGATCACATGGACGATACTCAAAGCAAGAGACCTTTATTCACATCCACAGACTCAACATGGGCCTGTGTTTCGGTCAAAAGGCTTCCCTCAGTAGTCTACAAACAACATAGAATATATATAATTTTTTTTTAAAATAGAATATAAATACAATATAAATGCAAATAATTATGAATTTACATAAAGGGAGGAAATCTTTTATTTAAAAAAGCACAATAAAGGAGGAAAATTGAAATTGTTTACATTATAACATTAAATTATGTAAACTCATACTGCAAAACAATTAATGTAAGAACCTGTGCTTTTACCATAAAACATCTAATATAATAAAACGCACCGTGAACATTCTGAGGACAAAGATTCTGAAGTCAGAGCACACGATAAAGGGTTCATGGTTTCATGGTGGTGAAGCCATCCGACATAATACGGACCTATCAGAAGGGACCTATCAGAAGGGACCTATCAGAAGGGGCTTGCCCACTAACAAAGCAGAACTGTTACCAGGCAACGGAATGCGATATAGAACTCACCTATCAGAAGAAAAAAACAGAAGAAGGGAGGAGCATTCAGCTGTAGAATGCCTCATTGTCTGAGCAGCACAGAGAGCAGACGAACGCCGCTGGAAACAGAGAATATCCCAGCATTGGGTATGTACACAAATATTGTTGTTGGACCCGGGGAAACAGGAGTATAGCGTGCCCCTCGCCATCTGCAACGTGCGCCGCCACCTGCAAAAATTAAACCCGACCTAGCCTACATCACAGACTGACCCAGGTGGGGGGAGGAGTACTCCTCCCCAGCCTAGGATTCGGTAGAGACTGGCTGGCAAACTGCTTGATTATACAAAACCGCTAACTCCTTCAATATACAAAACCGGAGGCAACAAAGAAAAAAGAAAAGAAGCGTGCCCCTCGCCATCTGCGACATGTGCCGCCACCTGCAAAAATTAAACCTGACCTAGCCTGCATCACAGACTGTCCCAGGCGGGGGGAGGAGTAGGGAAACTTCCCAGCCTAGGATTCGGTAGAGACTGGCTGGCAAACTGCTTGAATATACAAAACCGCTAACTCCTTCAATATACAAAACCGGAGGCAACAAAGAAAAAAAAAAACATTATCACTCACGTGCACATAACTGGAACACCTCCCCCCCCTTCACCTTCTCACGAACCAAGCAACCCAGGACGTGCAAAACCATCCCCCGCCTCAAAAAACCCGTCACCCACCTCGAGGATGCACACACCGCGCTGCTTCCCGCTGCGCATTCGTCCTGCATTCCTCCTGCATCGTTCCTACGCTGCTGCCCTATAACGAACCGAAAGAGTGGCGTACTCTCCCTTCCGCAAACCACACCACCCAAAACAAGACGCCACTGCTTGCCACAAGGACCAAAAATACCGTTAAAACCGACGGCCCCAGACAGTGCTGCTCTCCCACCAACCAACAAAAAACATCCCCGGCATAAGGCAACCCCTAACCCACCTCAAGGATTCCCCGACCTCAATCACCCTGGGAAAAGACAGTGCCGCTTCATGCAGTGCTTTTCTCTTCAAAGGAAAAACTACAGGAGAAAAAAAAACTACATGCTAGCGCCCGTTTCTTTTGTTTCGGAAACGGGCCTTTTTTACTAGTATTTTCATAAAACAACAACAATATAAACATTGATTTAACATATTCACATGACCTGGCCCCCTTTCTTTATACACTGAAGGTGCATCAGATAAAACTGTGAAACACCTGGCTATAACAAATTGTAATAACATCTATGCAATTATTGGTTGTATCATAAGAACATAAGTGTTGCCATACTGGGTCAGACCAAAGGTCCATCAAGCCCAGTATCCTGTTACCAGCAGTGGCCAATCCAGGTTACAAGTACCTGGCAAGATCCCAAAACAGTAAACATGATTTTATGCTGCATATTCTTCAAATAAGTAGTGGATTTTCTGAAGTCCATCTTAATAATGGCTTATGGACTTCTCTTTTAGGAACTTATCCAAACCTTTTTTTAAACCCCGCTAAGCTCATATATACACAAAATATCCCCAAGAGCGCGGAGTCAAGTTCTGAATACCTTAGGTTAGTTGGTGCGCATGGAATGTGTGTGGAAAAGAAACATGAAGAGGGGGGGAGGGGGAAGGTTATTAAAATGTTTAGAGATTTTTGTTAATACAGTTTTGTTGGTGACGGTCTTGATATCAGGCGAAGTCTGATAGGAATGTTATAGCTGTATAGCATGTGTGATCTTCAATAACTGTACTGGGAGGGAAGGGGGCAGGGGGGAACGGGTGGGGATCTAAGGGAAAGGGAGGGGGGTAGAATGATCAAAATGTTATAATGGACAATGCACAGTTACAAATTGGAAATGTTGTGATCCGGTGTGTTGTTCTGGAAGTTGGCTGTGTTAGTTTGCACTGTGACTAAATGTGTTTACTTAATAAGAAATGTATAAAGATAAGTAGGTAGGGGTGGGGGATGTAAAGGTTATAAAATGATGACTGTCTGCATGGGTATATTCCCGTCTAATGTATAGTGTGACATGGAAAAGTTTTGCTTACTGGTTGACAGCTTGTATGCACTGACTTGTCATCAATAAAAATTGTTAAATATTAAACACCGCTAAGCTAATTGCTTTTACCATATTCTCTAGTAACCAACTCCAGAGTATACTTACATGTTGAGTGAAGACATATTTTCTCAGATGCGTTTTAAAATTTACTGCTTTGTAGCTTCATTGTGTGACCCCTAGTCCTAGTATTTCTGGAAAGAGTAAACACGTAATTCACATATACCCACCCCATTCCACTCAGTATTTATACACCTCTACCATATCCCCCTCAGCCATCTCTCCTCCAAGCTGAAGAGCCCTAGCTGCTTTAGCTTTTCCTCATAGAGAAATCATCCCATCCCCTTTATCATTTTCATCGCCCTTCTCTGTACCTTTTCTAATTCCACTATATCTTTTTTTGAGATGCAGTGACCAGAATTGAACACAGTATTCAAGATGTGGTCGCACCATGGCACGATACAAAGGCATTATAATCTCATTCTCATACCTAGAACTTGTTTCTTAACCTCTCTCTCATCAGATCTGAAAGTGTCAAAAGAATTGAAATGCACAGAAGTGCACAGTAATACCAAGCAGTGGTTGAAAGTTCTGACTCCTAAATCTGCCTGAGCCTCTGTAAAGCCTTTCCAGCTTTGCTGTTGCTGACTCTTGCAAGCTGTAAAGTAATTTAACATACAGGATATCACTTCTGCCCTCTGCATTGCTTTGAAATTAACAGAATATTAATTAAAGTCCCAGCATGCAAATCCTTCTTTAAATGCCATTCAGCTTTGATGACTGGATGAATCAACTGAATAAGCTTAAATAAACTAAAATCTACATCATATTATTTGATGAATGCTGTATGTATTTGTTGGAAACAGCAAGGAACTGCATTAAATACCAAAGATTTTTGTCACAGGATAAATTACAATGTAAACAGCGGCAGGGCCGCCGAGAGACTGGGCCAGGCCCGGGGGCCTCCCCCCACCGCCCCCGCCCCCCACCGCTCCCCCTCCACCCGCCACCGGGCCGGGCCCCTGCACTGAAATCAGAGCACCTCTCACCTCCATATGAAAGCGCTGCAGGCAGCAGCAGATCGCCTCCCTCCTTTGGGCCTCCTTCCCTCCCTGTGTCCCTGTGAGGGCGGGACACAGAGAGGGAAGCAGTGGCGTAGGAAGAGGGGGGGGGGGCGGTGGAGCGATCTGCCCCGGGTGCACGCCGCTGGGGGGTGTCGGCGCCTCGCTGGTTCCTTGATCTCTCTGCCCCAGAACAGGTTACTTCCGGGGCAGAGAGAGCAAGGAACCAGCGAGGCACCGACACCCCCCCAGCGGCGTGCTCTCGGCGGATTGGCCCTCCCACCCGCCCCTCACCGCCTTCCTTCCAGGTATGTTCTCGCGGGCGGGGGGGGGGGGGGGGTGTTGCGCTACGGAGGGGGAGGGTGCGTCGCGCTGCACCCGGGGGGGGGGTGCGCAGCGGCGACCCGCCCCGGGTGTCAGCTGCCCTCGCGACGCCACTGGAGGGAAGGAAGCCCAAAGGGAGGCGATCTGCTGCTGCCTGCAGCACTTTTACACGGAGGTGAGAGGTGCTGTGATTTCAATGCAGGGGCCCGGCCTGGTGGCGGGCGGAGGGGAGGGAGCGGCAGCAACCTCGGGGGGGGGGGGGGGGGGGGGCCCGGGGGTGGCCTTGTCCCGGGCCTGGCCCAGTCTCTCGGCGGCCCTGCCGCTGTTTACATTGTAATTTATCCTGTGACAAAAATGTTTGGTATTTAATGCAGTTGCATGCTATTTCCAATGCAGGGGGCCCGGCCCGGTGGCAGACGGTCGACAACGGACAGGGCCGGTCTTAGCAACTGCAGGAATACAGTATTCAAGGTGTGGTCGCACAATGGAGTGATACAGAGGCATAATGATCATCTTTGCTTTTTTCTCTATTCCTTTCCTAACCTAGTTTGCTTTTTTTGGTGCTGCTGGATACCGAGCAAAAGATGACACATAAATGCTTATAACTTTTGAGCAGGAGTATCTCTGCTCAAACTTTAAGATACTCCCATTTCTGGTCTGTACCCTTTCCCTGTGTAAGCCATTGCTCCAACTCATCCATAACCAAGTTGTAACAAATGTATTTCTATTATTCATATCTTATTGTAAGCCACACTGAGCCCGCAAAAAGGTGGGAAAATGTGGGATACAAATGCAATAAATAAATAAATAAATACATCCTTCTCTTCCTTCGCTGACCTCCAGGACAACTGCAACATTTAACAGATATCCTCATTTCTTTTTTGGTTTTTGAGGGAAGTCTGGTAAGAACGTGTTTTTATATTTTAAATACTACACACACTGCCCGCCATGCTCGGAATTCTGAAATTTATTTTTGAGAGTTTTTCGCTGTAAAGATGTCCAACCAAACATCAGCCTCGTGGATCTCCGAGTAGGGGGTACCACAGGGATTGCCAACATCACCAATACTGTTGAATGTAATGATGGTGCCACTCGGAAAAAAACTGGAATTAATGGGTTTCAACCCATTTACGTATATATGCAGATGACATCACCATCTTCATACCTTTCCAAAACAATATCACAAACATACAGACACATAATAGATATATATGACACATAAATAGGTGTTGGAAAGAATTCCACAAGCCTTACTCTATGTGCTTTCCCCACTCAGTGGCGTTCCTAGGGGCGCTGACACCCGGGGCAGATCGCCGATGCGCCCCCCCCCCCCCCCGTGCAGCGTGAGCCCCCCCCTGCAAAAGAACCCCCTCACCCCCGGGTGCACGCCGCTGGGGGGGGGTGCCGCGTGCCGGTCAGCGTCATTCATTTCCATGCTCCCTCTGCCCCGGAACAGGTTACTTCCTGTTCCGGGGCAGAGGGAGCATAGAAACGAACGACACTGACCGGCGCGCGGCACCCCCCCCCTCCCCAGCAGCGTGCACCCGGGGCGGACCGCCCCCACCCCCTTGGTAGGCCACTGTCCCCACTCCTCCTTTTCTCAACTCCATGCAGCAGAGGGACACAATCAACTTTCAAACTCATGGCATAGATGTATCTTTATAATGTGTTCTGGCATTCTTCTTTCTTACCACTCCCCTAGCCTAGTTCAAATGGTTTTAAGTTGCATTTCTTTCATTTCATTCCACTTAATTTCCCACTTCACTTTTTAAGCTTGAAGCAAGATACATTACTACTACTACTACTTGCAAAAGAAGCCTGGATCTTAGAATTTGACATAATATTTTGTCTGTGTGATTTGGCCTCATTGTCTTAATTCCTTAGCTTAACATCCTTTATGTATGCAGTCACCTAAAAAGGTATTCATTTCCTTTACACCTAAAATTTTATTACATTTTTAATAACTTTCTAGCATGTTTTAATAATAATTCCTAAGGCAAGTCAATTCTATAGATGATCCAGCCCATATAAAATGATAATGTAATTTGTTGCTGGAAACAGACTGTAATGTGATTTTGCTCTCTAATTAGTATGATTTCATCAACACAAACACTTAAACTGAGATAGCCAGAAGTTAATACACAGAAAACACACTCATGGAAACATATTTTACGTTGCTCAAAAAATATTCTGGAAGTTAGGAGCCAAATCACATCTGTGGGACAGACAAGACCTAACCCCTCAGTTTAATTTCAAGTAATACGCAAGCCTAAGCGTCTTCTGTCTGCAATATAAATATGATTTCTAAGAGCCATAAGATGGTCAATGGTCCAGGGGCCTGAGCTCTTATGGGCTCTCTGGATCCCAAACCACCTACCCCCTATTTCACAGAGAATTGCTTTTTGGA